>NC_068380.1:12479958-12687458 GCF_023724105.1 Carassius gibelio | reverse complement strand
TTCTCTGGATAATATTTTTCTATAACTTTATGATTTGCTTTGACTTCAGTACAGTGAAAATATAAAAGCCAATTATTTATTGTAGTAAACAACATGCTGTGAGATGTAATACAATTCTAACATGGAATAATTGGGTCTTAGCTGTACATGAAGTGCATATAATTCTTGCAAGGGGTACAGCATTTGTTTTTGTTTTTTGTTTTTTGTATACTTAGCATCTGAATGATTGAAAACCACTGGTGTAGGACATTACTGAGGTAATACTCCTCATGCTTGATTTGAACGATCAGAAAAGGATGAGAAAAAGCAGTAAGAGCATTAGATGGAGAGCAGGAGGCTGTTCTCAGAGTGCCATTTCACATGAAAGAATGGTTTCAGTCTTGAGTTAGTTTCATCTCCTCCTCATTCACACACTGTTCATCGTTCTCCTCAGGGAATCACACCACCACCAGCCGTCCAACCTGCTGCTCCTGCTGCCTGTTTCTCACTTTCTCTCTCCATCTGTCTTTTTGGGCTGAATCAACCAACCTTGTTACAGCTACTTTTTAATCAGAGAATGAATCCATTACTCAAATGTGTTTTAGTGCTGTCAATCAATTAAAACTTAATAAATGAAATCATTACATGAAATGTCAATAGCTCAATCAAATTAAACACAATGTATAAATATTTCAATGAATTTCACATTTAAATATTGAAAATAATTTCCAAATGAAGATGATTTGAAAACATTATTTTGGCAGATGAGTCAAGGATTGAACAGGCATTACAAGTAAAACAGCTAGACATGTTTTTTTTTTTTCTATTATGTATATGCATCACAGTGTCTTCTAGTTGATGTATTTTTGGATTCTTATTTCATCAGACAAGGGTCGATTTTATGTGGAACTCTCTCTTTCCCATAGGTGAGGGTAGTTCGGGTTCTGCTTTTCAACCTGCGTTGGTGGAAGGAGGAGTATCACTTTGATGGCTTCAGGTTTGACCATGGCGTTGGTCAGTTGTTCTGCACCTGTAAACAAGCACTACTAACATTCATTGTGATAAGAATTCATTGTCTTAACAGTATTTGGTCTTTTTCTATTTTATTTCTGTTTTTTTCCTGTTGAAATATCCAAGTTTCAAGGTAAATTTACTTAAGAAGCAAAATTGTTTAGGAAATAGACCTGTACAAATTAAGTTTTTTCTTTCTTTTCTATACTGGTTATGCTGTATGCTGATTCACTAACAGAGTGAAAAAGTTAAAAGAACTAGCTCATAAGAGTCATTCAGGAATCAGTCTACACTTGTGATGTATGCTGATTTACTAAAAGTTCAAAGAATAGGCTCATACAAGTACTTTGTTCAATAATCGGTCTACACTGATTGTGCAGGATGCTAATTCCAAGTGAAAACTGAGATGAACGTCATTCTGAATAAGAACCAGTTTTCCAATCCTAGCATTAAACTCACCAAATGGTTAAATTCGTGATTAAACTATTTTCCGAAGGCTAAGAAAATAAAACTGATAAAGCCAACTCTCTGAAAACATGCGATGCTATTAGTCTTTTGATTCTCAAGTATCTGCAACATTTATCCTACTAGTGCAGGCTATGTAAAGACATTTAGGTTGAACAGAAATCAGACAAACATACTGATTAATTTAATTCATCTAATATGCTTTGCAGTGCTCATGTAATGTTGTCTTTACTTCAAGAAGAAAACTGTATAATGTTTTCCAAATGTCACTGTCTATATTGGTCTATAGCGAGCAAGTCTGTACAAATGCCTTTGTATATCTCTGAATTAGTTTATCCAGACATGTCAGCTATGTTTTATCTGTTGTGTTAATAAACCTCTGAATCATTGCATACGATGGAAAAACGGCATGAATAGATTTGAAAAGTCCTTAGACCATTATCATAAATTATGGGAGACCTTGGCTGCTCTGTACATATTCCAGTAAAATGATTTCACTTGTGAATAGATTATGATGCCATTAATCCATGACCCACTGGAGATTTTTTCTGAATTACAGTCAAATTATTTGGTTTTGTCAAGCAAGTCATTTTCGGCAACTACAGCAAGTACTTCGGAATGTATGTGGATGAAGACACGCTTGTCTATCTGATGCGTTCTCCACAAGCTCTACCCACAATGCATCACTGTAGCAGAGGTGAGAGTCTTGCACTGCGGTACATTTCTATTTTTTCACAAGAGGTATAATTTTTCCTATTTCCCACCAATTACAGCTCCCATTACCTTTTTCTTGCTCCCGAGTGGAAATTTCATTTCATTCTTTTCTATTCTCCTGCTCTGTGCCGGTGCGTTTATTTAAAACGGAGCTCCTGAGAGGTCGGAGCTGAATGCTGTGGCTAATGGATCAGGGAGATAATTGGGTGATTAAGGCCAAAAGATTCAAGAAAAGAACAGGAGAGATTTTCAGGGGCAGGCACGGTATGGATCTGCACCACAGTCTGTCTTGCTCTCTTCTACGCTGGTCTCATATGACCCACAGGCAGGTTGTAATAGAAGCAGGCATATTTCAAATTGTTTTAATTTGCCCATCTGCCAATGTGATTAATCAAAAGTACAGAATGAATGGGGAAGTAGAAGAGTACTACAGCATCCCTGTTGGAATCTGTATCTCATGGGTTGGCGCAAACCAGGCAACATTTGTTCCATACAGTTACTCAATCCCAAAACCTCTCTCTCTTTCTGAATCAGTATTTCTCAATGCCCTGCCAGTGGACAATTTGCCTCTGAGCATCAAAAGTTTTGCAAAAGAAAGTGGTTCCTCTGTTAAAGTTGCCATTTTTAACTCTTACATTTTCTTAAACTTAAAAGTTCCCAATGTAATATAAAGCGGTGCAGGAAATCGGTCATAGGAATGGTCAGATCTGAAAAAAATAAAATAATAATAATAATAATCTGTGCTCTGGCTTCATCTTTGCTGGGAATTCCAGTTTCAAGTAATTTAAACTGTCATGGTTAATAGCTTTGTATGAATTTCAGTTGAAAATCATGTCATCTGGCCCACCTATCCTAAGCCGTTCTTTAGAGAAGTTGCAGGAGGTAATAGATTACTGGAGGGAAGATTTTCAATAAGTAACTCAAAGCTTCAGGACACTTGGAATAAATTGAATGGAGCACTTTTATGATGTTGTATGATTTATGGTGTTATTTTGGAGTTAGTGGCTTTCGTCCTCATTCACTTTAATTACACTGAAAAAAAAAAAAACTTCCTTGGTATTATTGTCTTGTTTTGAAGTACATATATCTAAACATTCTTAAATCAAGATACAGAGGGACTTGGGAAGATATTTAAGAAAAAAAATAATAATAATTGAGTTTGCTTAAAACAACAATGAAAACTGCAAAAATATAATTCTGTGGTATACGAATAATTAATAAGAAGAATTACTTTCATCACCTCAGTAACTGATATTTTTCTTGTTTTAAGAAAAAATAAATTTAATTTTGATAAATATTTAAGAAAACAAGGCTAAATGTCTGATGTCATTTTGCGCCTGAAGGAAATGCATCTTGGTTAAAGAATTTGTTATGACCAGCTTGGACCAAATAGAAGCCAGGTGTTCTACAGCTTGTTCTGTATTTCATCCTGAAAGGAATGTACATTTTCACACTTTCCTGCTCACCATTCCTCATGGATTTGGTCTAGGATGTATCAGGGATGCAAGGCCTGTGCAGGTCTATTGAAGAGAGCGGACTGGGCTTTGATTATCGCCTGACCATGGCCGTGCCAGACAAATGGATCCAGGTGAGCTCCCATCTCCTGTGATTTCTCTCTCTCCACACAGATGTTGCTCCTTTGTGTTTGGTTCTGTGCAAATGATGTTGTTTGATGTTTGCAGTTCACCGTTTTGGGGTCATCTCTCTTTATGAAGCTGTGTATTTGTGGTGCGAAGTGACTGTCGTGCATCCAAATCTCCTGCTGGCTCGGCTGTATCTGCGGCTGTATCAGCGTGGGCATTTCCGCTTTAATTCAAGCCAGGCTTTGGATGGTCGTGCCTTTTTAAAATGACAAAAGGAAGAGTATTGATTGAGTTTGCTTCGTGAGTTTAGGGTGTAATCTGAGATCTGGCACAGCCTGTTCAGATAGCAGTTCTTTCAGGCTTCTATTTCAGTCCCACTTTGCCCATTTTTCATTCAACCTTTGGCAGAATTTTGAATGCCATTAAAAGGTTTGTGTATTGATATCCCTGTCTCTCTGTTACAGCAAGCATTTGTGTGAATTCTGTGCTTGTTCTGTCTCACGCACACACACACTCCTCTCATTTTTCAGGCTTATTCAATGTAACTTCCAAAACTCTAATCACTTTCAAGTCTTGCATAGGAAAGTCTAAATTTTCACGCTTGGCACCAAACCAGAACACAACCCCTGAAAAATAATTGAAAACAAGTGAAACAAATCGTATTTAATCATAAAAAAAAAAAAGACTTGCAAATTGTATTCCATTTTAACGGAGCACAGAATATCAAGCGTATCCCTGTTTACAATCTTAAAGGAACCGTTAAACCCAAAATGACAATCCTGTCATCATTTACTCACTCTCATGTGGTTTCAAACATGACTGACTTTAGGTTTAAAGGAATGTTGATGCTGCTCTTTTCCAAACAACAAACGCATACAATTTTCATGTGTTCTTTTCTAGGTCTTCTAAAGACATTTTATAGGTTTGTTCCAGTACAGACTGAAATTTATATCATCATTATTGTCACCATAGCTCTGAAATCTCATCTTGTGGTCAAATGTTGTATTAGTGTAATTTTTTTATCAGTGTTTTAGATGGCAGTTATGTTGTTGCAAGTTTAAACATGAAAAGGCATAATAAAAAATTCTAAGTCTTAATTGTGATAAAAAAAAAAAATCAAATAAAAATTGTCACTGAGAAGATTTGGAAATATATAGGAGCACAACTGTTTTCAACATTAATAGTAAGAATAAGAAATGTTTCTTAAGCAGCAAATCAGCATATTAGAATGATTTCTGAAGGATCATGTGACACTGAAGACTGAAGAAAGTTGCTATTACAGGAATAAATTAAAGTTAATTACATTTCATTTTTACATTTATTAGAATAGATAAAGAAAATGCAGCTTTGGTGAGCATAGAGGTTTCAGAAGACTTAAAGTACAACCCTCAACTCCCAGATTTATGGTACTTTTATGTTATTTTTAGATGAAAGTTATACGGGTTTGGAAGAATGGGTTGAGTAAATAAATTTTCATTTTTGGATGAACTTTTCCTTTAATCCCTTGACACTACAGTAACCCTGTGTCTGCGATCCCCCTCATACTAGGAAATACACGTCCACACTTCACCCTTTCCATGCCATAACTCTAATTTTCACAGTGAGGTGTTCAAAAGGGCAAACTCCCTCCTGATTTACTACTGAATTCCACCACTTTCTCTCTTTCTGTGTCTCTCTTCCGCTCCTCCTATGTCACAATCAGCGTTAGGGCTTCTCAGCTGCGCGCTGCGCTGTGGCTGAGCGTGGCTCGCTTCTGAAATTAAAGTGTCCTCCGCTCCGAATCGATAATGCAGATGATGAACAGAGTGGAGAGAAACAGGAGGAGAAGAGGGCCACAGTTCGTAATGAAACCTCCCCAAAAGCTAATGAAATCTTTAGAGATTTCCATAAAGAGAGCAGCTGTTCTCTCTCCCTCACTGTATTCGGTGATGAATACATTAATATGTGGAATCAATAGGTTTATTAACGAGAACGTTAGATTCACAGGGCAGAGAGGAGAGCAAGAGTTTAGTCATACTTCCTGAAGAAGAGAAAGAGAAATGTCATGACTGAAAAGCAGATTAGACCACCGTGTGAGCAAGTTTCTGGTGGTCTGTGGTGGGTGGCACTTATAATGTCTGCTGCTGTCTGTTGGGTGAAGATGTCAACTTTAACTGAGATATAATTGTATATAATTTGATCAGTTTGCTTAATATTTTACTTATTTAAATGTTATATTTTATTTTAATCTTTAACTTTAAGTTTTGGTGTTTTGTTTAATTGTGTTAGTGCTGAGGTTTTGTGTTGTTTGTGTTGAGGTTTTTGTTTTGTTCATATTGAGATGTTGGTTTTGTTTTGTTTTGTTTTAAAGTTTTTTATTATTACATTTAAGATAATATTTTTTATCTAGGATTTGTTGATTCTTTTTATTAGTTTTATTTTTTTTACTTTTTAATTTAGGTTTTGTTTTGTTTAGTTTTGAAACAAAGTTCAGTCAGCAGCATTGAGAACAACGTAGGCTAGGCAGAATCATACACAGAGTCCATGCAAAGGGTCAAGGCAGGCGGCAGACAGAGAATAGAGCAAGTCCACTAGACAGGCAGGGTCAATAAATGAGGCAGCAAACGATCAGAAGAGAATAAACAATCCAGATAGGTGACAGGAAATCAAACAGGGAACAAACACTTAGTAATGTCAGCAGTGGCAAAATAAGACTTCGCAGCGAGGGTAGAGAAGGCACAGCTCAAATAGTCTGGGTAATAATCAACACCTCTGCCAGTAATCAGTCTCAGGCATGGGATGAGGGGAAATGAAGTCCAAAAGAACAGTTAATATTCCTGTGATGGTTTCCTCTGATGATCAGAGGGAGCCACAGAGGCTTGATTTGTGACTTACCACCAATATATGTTTCCCTGTTTTTGTAACAGTATATATATATTAGGGGTGGGGAAAAAAATCGATATTGCAATATATTGTTGTGCTCTCTGTCGCAATAAATAATCGATACACTAACGCCCAATATCGATATTTTATTACAACACAAAATGATTAATTTACCCGTTGTCAGTGTCACTGTCACTACCCAATATCTACCATTCTGTTTGCGGGGGGTGCTGTTCGAGTAAATAGGGGTAAGGTGGCGCAAACAGTGGCCGGTGAAGAACACAAGTTAACTAACAACAACAGAGAATTGCAGAAAAAAAGAGAAGCGAGAAGAATGGCGGAAAACAATAAAAAACGAATCAAAGACCCACCCGCTAGTTTCCACTCAAAAGTGTGGAGACACTTCGGGTTTTACGAGACAGTCGATGGAAAGGCACTGGATAAAGACTATGCAATCTGCAAGAACTGCCTTTGCAAAGATAAAATATAACAGTACGAATCTGCAAATGCACCTCGTTCGCGTTCACGGTGAACTACTCTCAGGTGATAATGAGGGCAAACCAAGTCAGCCGACAATCACTACTGCGTTCAAAGCAAAACTCCCCTTTGGGTCGGCGAGGGCACAGAGTATCACTAAGTCCATCGCCGAATTTATTTGACATAATCTCTGCTCAGAGGTGTGCTGTTACATCTGAGCATGCTGATCAGTTAGTGTTCCTCAAGAAGAATATGCCTTGATGTGTCCACTGTTTACAGTAACTTACTACTGACGTTTCAGTATTATGGTTTACACATGTTAATGTTCATGTTGTTTTGTAAGGTTCATGCACTTTTATCTGTCTAGATGTACAGTGTTTACATTTAAGACCAGGAGGCAGTGATATTATGCAAATGCATATTTCTTTGCACAATGTTGGAAATGTTGGCATTAATAAATGCATAAAATTTCCTTATTCCTTCTTTTTCTTTTCAGTCACATATATCGTGATATATCGTTGAAGAAATTTCTTCCAATATATTCAATATCGTAGATATCGCGAATCGTGATATTATCATATCGTGGACCACATATCGCCACAGAATTGAATCGTGAGGTACCTGTATCGTCCCACCCCTAACATATATATATATATATATATATATATATATATATATATATATATATATATATATATATATATATATATATCTTTATTATTGTTATTATTATAGAAATCATACAACCTGCTTCTGTCCTGCTTCTGATTGGTTAATGCAGCTCTCCAGCTGTGCTCAAACTTACAATATTTAGCAGCAGCTATAACACACCTCATCCTTTATCATTTGTTTTATCTGTGTGTAGTTGTGAGTGATTATTTACATCTGAGTGCATGTGCAAGCGATCTCTTGTGTGCTGTTGGAGAAAGAGGTCATGATGGCAAAAAAAGAAAAAAAGAAAAAAAAAGCCATAGTGTGTAATTACCAGCAGTGCCACTAGAAAACAGATTAATATCCTTCAGGCCCCTCTGGCTAAAAGCACTCTACAACCCTTATTTATTTAATTCATATCCTGGTGCGGAGCTCCATGTGGCTGTTGATTTGATTAATTTGCTTAAGCAAATTATCTCAAATTATCTAATACTTTTCCTTTACCTCCATCCCCACGTCAACACCCCACCCTAATGCTCGTCTGCTCTCAAGAGGAACAATTAAACCTGGTAATGCATAATTGTAATGGGAAGTCACTCTGATTTTGGCTTCCTCATTAAAGCAGATTGGAGTTTTAGTTCAGCCTCCGGTGGATGAATTATGTATCAATATACTTTTATTTCTCTTCCTGTGGTCTGAGGAGGAGAAATGTAGGAGGGAGAGAAAAGAAGGTAGATCGCTAAGACAGATAACTGGCTTTGTCTTCCCATCAGACTGCACTGCACAGTGCTGATTGTCTGTGATTGCGAAGGAGCTGTGTTTGCAGTAATTAAGTCTACGGTTTAGGAATGTGTACTTTCTGTTTGTTTGGTTGAATGGCTTTAATGAGATGTGGACTTATTGTAAATGTAGGATGAGAGAGAAGAAGGTATGTTGTGACTGCTGTTTTCTCAAGCTTCAGGTCTCGATTGGCCATTGAATGTGTTCGCAAAGTGAGGAGAAAGTGTCCCGTTAGTATTTCTGTTCATTTCAGTGGCACTTGTTTGTCTGCTGATTTAAAATCGACCGTCCTTGGTCATGGGAGCTCAATTCTTAATATTTAAATTGTGACTAGACAAAATCCTCACAGTTGTCCTAAAGCTTTGTGTGAAGTGTCCTCATTCCTCCCTCTGCTGAACAGTTGAGGAATTGCAGCTGTATAGGACAGCAGGGAGGCACAGTTAGCACTGTGCTTTTGCTTGTTTTTCTCTTCTCTGTCCTTCTCACTTCTCTTTGCTGTCTCTTTAGGAATTACATTTCATTTCATAGGCTTTAATGGCATGGTCATATTCAGTATAATCAGAGCCATGGCTCAGCTGTAGTCAGCAGTAGTCTCGTTTGTGTTTGATGTGTCTGTATGATGCATCATGTGGTGCCCCTACTGGGACACAATAGTCCAGCCAGCATTATTTTATTATAAAATGTTAGTATTTAACGTGTAAATGTATTTATTTACTTTCTGTTTATATGTATTTGTCTGTTTATTTGTTTGCATCTTTATAATTTGTGATTTATTTAGAATTTTCTCATATACTGTACTTGTCTTGTCTTTTATTTAAAGCTAATCAGATTCACTAGACTAATAAAAACAGTTTGCATCATATTCTAATGGTTTCTGAAGGATCATGTGACACTGAAGACTGGAGTAACGACTGATGAAAATTCAGATTTGCGACCACAGGAACAACTTATATTTTAAAGTATATTAAAATAGAAAACCGTCATTTTAAAATTGTAATAATATTTCATAATGTGTTAACTTATAAATGCAGCCTTAATGAGCATAAGACATTCTTTTAAAAACATTATAATTGTGTGAGGTTTTGCCAGATTTATCACACTTTAGGGCTTAACTATAGCTTAATAAAATCTGCACTCATCAAGACTTTTTGAGGTAATAGTTTTCTGGGAGAATAATAAAGAATAAAAAATATCCTAGGGAACTCAGAATATTGATTGGATTCTAAGGTGTTTAAAACCTGTTTAAAGAAGATGTTTAAAGAAAGTTTGTGTTTGCATTGACCTCTGGAAGATGGCCAGTCCCATTGAGATGACACAGCAGCTTATCATCTTTTGATTTGTCTATTTATGCTCTTCTTCTGCAAAAAAAAGCCCAAACACAGAGACAGGCGCGCCTGCATTTCAGTTCACCATTACCAATGTAAATTTAAAACGCATTTATGATTTGCTAATGATAATTTGCTTGTACATAGCAACAGCAAAGTCAGTAACTCAGTTTCCAGGAAACTTATAAACTGCATTGAATGCATTCTTGTATAGAAGCATCTTCCAAAGTCATAAATATAAACCCATAAAGTACTTTAGAAAGTTTTTTGAAAGTGTAAATGAACTACTATATGACAGCTGATACTCATTGTAAAGTCAGATTACAGTCGGATCTAATTTTTGCTTCACAAAAGTCTCTTCCCAGAATCCCTCTGTGTTCCTACCAGGATTTGTGTTTCTACTCCTTTCTTACATCCCGTAGCTCAGAGGCACCAACGTTTCGCATCTCTCATTGCTGTTCAGCGTGGCATATTTATTTGAAGACTGTATTTGCATTCTGAGGACCTGCGAGAGAGAGTAACTTTGAGTTCCCAAAAGCAGTTTGTGGTTTCTGCCTCCATCTCTTTTGTGTCCCTTGTATTAACCTTGTCCCAAATATGGAAAAACCTGCTTTTTATCACATAAAAGTGTCTGGTAAAAAAGGAGAAATGGTTTCAGAAAGAAAAACCACTTTGCTTTGAGATTTCAGTTCTCCTGTTCTTTTTCTTTTGTTGTTTTGCTTGAGTTCCTCTCAATTCCTGTTCCTCTGTGGTTTATCTCCCTGGGTTTCATGTTGCTTATCTGTGTCCTACAGTTTTTTTTAGCTCATCGCACATGCGCTTGCTGGACAAGAGTTTTTTTTCCTAATTTTTCTTTGTGTAGCTTATATTAAGAGGAAATGTGAGCTGAAGTTCTTGTCACATTCAGTGAACTGTAATGAATTACACAGCACAACACAACAAAGACGGCAGACAGGCAGACTGCAGCATATTTCGACCGGAAAGATCTTCACAGATTGCCTTTGTAAAGCAGTGTAAGTGTGCTGGCAGGGCATGTAACACGCTGGCCTCATGCACTCCCTCCACAGGAAACCGTTCCGTTCTTTTGATTTGATCTGTTTTAAAAGAGGGAAAATAAACACAGTTTCTAGCTTTGGCTTTGAATGCATGTGATTCAAACTTCTGTCTAGGGAAGGAAACTTTTCTGAGCCAAACTCTTTGATTGCAGCATGAAGTGTATGTCATAATGATGTTATCACATTTAATGGGATAGTTCACGTTGCTTGACAATTCTGGCATGTCTTTCCAAACCAGAATGATTTGATCTTTTTCTGTCAAACACAAATTAAGCTATTTGGTGAAATGTACAAGCTGCTAATTTCCGCACATTGAAGATCATGTAAGATTGTAAGTGAATGGTTTTAATTTCACCATGTGTACCTCACAGAAAACTTTTGTATTGCTTCAGGAGTCTTGGAATTGAGTGTTTGTGTTGTGAAGACTTGCTTGATGGCTACAATCCCAATTCAGTTATATTGCAAGGAAAGTTCAGTATGACGCTTTTAAGAAAAAAAAAACCTTATGGGTTCATGTTAAATGATAAATAATTGTATGTTTAAGTAAACTAATCCTTTAAAATCCTTTAAATTATAGACTAATAATGAAGACAGCTTGCTTGCATTGTCAAATAATAATATTCAGTTATCTTTACAGAGGTTCTAATTAAATATATAACCAACTTTCTGCAACTGTGTAAATCAGTTTGCAAAACATACTCAAATCTGAAAGTCACTTTATGAGAGTATAATTCATTTTTGTTTTGTTTTCCATGCATGGTCTCCCCTCCTTTATGATATAAGGACAAGGGCAACGAGGCAGTAAAATCATTAATGAGTTCGCTGTCCCTCACCAGCTCATGATTAATGCTGTTTTTTCAGATTAATAGGATTCTTCTTTTGGTAGTCCTTCTTAAACATCAAGATCAGTGGCAGGAATATACAGTTCTCTTACAAAAAAAGAGAAAAAAAATGGCAATAGGGCTGAGTTTGGGCTTACTACGGAAGAATGAGAGCAACAGGAAGGAAAATAAAGAGATTAGAAAATTAAGAGAAAGTATATGACAGTTTAATCCACAGAAAAGCCCCAGGCAAGAGAATATGTGGGAGGAGACTCTTCTAATCTCATTTGAATATAAGGGCTAAGACAGGCAAAACAACCAGCTGATAAAATGTCACCACATCATCAATGCATTTTTCCTCAGAGGAGCCCGATCCCTTAACATGCTTCGTCCTCTAAGTGTAAGACACATTGGTGCTAATGACAGAGTGAGAGTTAGTCCCATCAGGCAGAGCAGGGAACGGTTCTAATAAGAAGGAAAAGTACTGTTTAAACAGGAAAGTTTCAGAGGAGCAGTTGTGAAATGTAGGTGGAAGATTTCTCCCTTTCCACTGACAGAATGAGAAAGCGGGAAAGAGATGGAACAGATAGGGAGTGGGAGGCTAGGAGAAATCGTAGATGGCAGGGCACGGCTGCATTGATTGGCTCCAGCTCGCCCGTGGGCTCTGTCGATTGTGCCCCCTCTTAAAAGGTTGCAGTGTTATTAAAAGGTTTCCTTTATCTGTCCGTCACCCTTCTGCTCTAATGATGGTGAGCAGGAGAGGAAGAGCGGAGAGAGATGGGCCTGTCAGAGTCACTTCCTTTCTGGCTTTTTGCTCCCTGCGGTTGTTCCCTCCACAGCCGTGCTAACATCCTACTGGTGTTTCATACCTTATGTGCCATTAATGGAAGATTATTTGTGATCCTGACTTAAATGCATCCTAACTATATATGCGGTGCTTTAGATCTTTTTATAATGTATACTGTGTTGAGAAAAAAATTAATTCTAAACTAGCCAAAGGTAAGGTTACTGGTATAGATAGTTTTTTTCTGGTAGTCCAGCTGACAAATTAGTAAACCTAACCAGCTAAATTTACATTCCTGACTAGCTTGGCCAAGCTGGGAGACCAGCTACACTATTTAAAGCCCAGATTCACAGCCTATTAGGTTGGTGAGCCAAATCTAACCAGGTTGGCCAGGCATGGAAGCTGATTTTTACATGGTCTAGCTGGTTTCCAAGAGACCAGTGGCTGACCAGGAGGCAAATGGCCCAAACTACCATAAACATGGCAAAGTATACCAGCTTAGCCAGCTAAGCCAGGCTGGGAGACTAGTTAGACCATCTGAAGTCCAGATTCCTAGTTTATTAGGATGGTATGTTTTGCTATTTTGCTGCTGTCCCAGTCTGATCAGCCAACAAAAGCTACAAACTCCTCTAAAACCAACAAAACAAACTAAATGAGCTTGGCCAGGCAGGGAAGCTGATCTTCAGATGGTCCAGCTGGTTTACAAGAGACCAGTGGCTGACCAGCAGAAAAATGGCCAAAGTCCTCTGAAACTGGCAAAATGGACAAATTTGTCCAGGCTAGCAGACCAAAACCTCTTTAGGCTGGTGTAAACTTTTTTCCCCCAAAACATTAATCCAGGGAAAAGTTATTTAAAGTATTAACAACTGTTTCTGTCACTTTTCCTCTCTTTCTGCATGTCTGTTTGTCCCCACCCCCTCACCTCATACTTCCAAACAAACCCTAAACAAACACCAGTCTATCAACTAGTTATCAGTATGCTCTGAAATGTTTATAAAATGAAATGATGTGCCAAATGAATTTGCTCACCAGGGGAAAAACATCCCGAGGTAAATACTCTTAATCAGAAACAGGTGTCTCATAGCAAGCAGGTGTTTGTGTTCGTTAGAGAGAGTTCGAGCAGTAGAGACTTTAATCCTGTGTTCTGATGGAGGGTCCCAGATTTGTTCGAGTATCCAGCTGTGCTCGTTGACCCTTAGCCACTCAAATCGTGTCCAATCAACACAGAGCACTTGCAAGCTAGAAACAGTTGGTGAGGTCACTTTTGCAAACGGAACATTCATCCTTTGTTTCAACTCTTTCAAGGTGTGAGCTCATTCTCAACTAAGTCATCGTTGGACAACATAGAGCACTGATCCAGTCAATGACCTGAACACTGCTCCACTGAGTCCAAACATAGCCATCGACCCGCTCCAGCAATGCACGCCAATCACCGACCCAGAACTACAGTCGGCATTGGCAAAGTCAATGGGATCCACCAGCTCCAACCATTAATGTGGTCAATGAACCAGTCTTCCACTAAATAAAGATTCAGCTTCAAGATGACTCTTCTAAATCACAGGACATGGGAAAGACAGAGGACAGGGGACTGGCATCCAAATGCAAAGTGGCAATCTGGGATTTCACACACAATCTGGGAAGTATCCCACACCTGGTCTGTAAAGAGCTCTAGAGCGATTGAGCTCGCTACATTGAATTTTGTCCTAAGTTGACTCTCAGATGCAGCTCTGACCTCAACTTGACACGGCAGCAAATAAACTAGCTTCCCAAAGATGTATGTCTGGCGTTTAACCCCAACTAATATAGTTTGAATCTTTTTAATGCAAGTGCAGAGGATATAGTATACAAGTGCAGGGGTCAAAGTGTAAACTTAAGTTTGGGTTCACATTCAGTTTAGAGTTGCTCAAAATGCATCCTCATTCTGTTAATCCAAATATTGAATGCAAGTTTTGTTCTGTTTCTCCAAAAATTGTCAATGTAATGATGTTAATTAAAATTGAACAGCCCTTGCTCATTAACTTTCTGTTGCTGAATCATTAATCAAAGGCCCTGAAGGAAGTTGGTGTAACATGATGTTTTATTTTAGTTTACACATGCTCAAATCTCTAATCTTGTTGCTAGGCATTGGTTGGAGACAAGTCACTGGCGTTCTGGCTGATGGATAAATAGATGCACACCAAACAAGAGCGCTCTTATTACCACATTATAGACCGTGGCATCCAGCTGCATAAACTCATTCATCTCCTCACTTACAATCTAGAAGTCTATGGCTACCTCAACTTCATGGGTGAGTCTCCTTGGAAACCAGTTTTGCTGGGCACTTGGTGCTTTGCTTTAGTGTGCTTCCATGAAGGAAGATTGTTGCCGTTCTTGGCAGGCGTAAACTAGTTTTTAAGTTGTAAGGCATATTGGATCTGTGGTAATCATGTGCAACTGGATCTTCCTCCTGAGGATGTTTTGGGATGGATTTCAAAAGGTTAGTTCCCTATAGTGGTGTTTTGCAATTGGCATTACAATTAAAGTATATATATATATATATATATATATATATATATATATATATATATATGTCTATAATACCATTATATAATCTCAGACAACTGGCCAAAAAGAAAGCTAAGTATGTACACACATTACAACACAAGAAAAGAAACTACACTCAGTCGTGCTAGGCCTGAGCCAGTAAAAGTTTGCTGTCTGGATGAGTAAAGATGTCTTTCATTACAAGCGCACTCCTCTTCTATCAAACGTATAAAAGCTTTTCACTTCGTCTGCTCATCCGTGTCTGTGCGACAGTACTGAAAAAAGCGAAATGTCCAAAGGTCACCATCTTTGTATCTCTCCATCTGCAAATAGTAAGTAAAGGCACTTTGGTATAATTGTACACAAAGGTGAGTGGTGTATTCAGAGATAGAAAAAAGGGAAAGTATGCCTGAGACTTGAAACAGTCAAGGCCAAACGGCAAACAGCAGCGCCATCAGATCGATGGCAAGGCAGTCGTTTAGCCCATGTTGAGCGAGAACAGATTGTTCAAGCAAAAGAATCAATCTGACATGTCAAGCCTAAAGCTCCTCATCCTAGAAAAATTCCTCTTAACCTGAAAGTGAGAGAAAGACCAGCACTTAAAAAAAGAAGGAAAAAAACCCTTGGTGAACATGGAAAAGAACATACCTGCATTTCAAGAGGAAATTGTGTCCATAACATCAAAACTTTGCTCCTTTTTGGAAGGCGGAGAATTTTGTGTGCTTACTGTGTTATGTATATTGTTCCCTGTTTTTTTATTTTTTAATGTTATATTTATTATAACTTCATATTGATAATTTTTTATAGAAGCCTCTTTTTTATGGAAGCCAGTTGAAAACGTTTTTCATAATTGCAAATGTATATTCCTATTATTTTAAAACTTAATTATAATTTTTTCAAGCATAATTTATTTTTTATATATATTTTTGAATGTTTCTCCATGTGTGTGTGTGTGTTGTCCAGTTAATAAAATAAAATAAAATTCAGATTTTTTTCTAATTCAGAATAAATAAATAATATAGCATATATGTTGTGATTTAAAAGGTGTGACAAGAGCCCCAAATAAAATGTGACTCCCAAATTGTTTCATAGTCATTAGATGTAATGCAGAACATGATTAATTCTTTTTTAGTAACTGCGTTATGACCTAATATTAACTGTGTAAAGGAGCACTTGGTGGAACAGAGCGAGTTCGAGTTCATCTTGGCTGTTCAGGTGAAAGACTAGACTGCACTCCTCAAATCAGTGCTCAGTTTTGCTGAAATCCATCCACACAAACACATCGACCCCTCTCCCCGCTAACGCTGTTAATTAGCATGCTGCAGCTACATCATCTACACCAGCCGACATGCTCGCACAGCTCTGTAAATATTCCAGCCCGTTTCAGAGCTCGCTGTTTGAACTGTGAGAGCTGCTTCAGGCTTGGCAGATTAACATCCGTTGTTCATGAGACGCTTGCGGTGCACGTCCATTCCTCTCTGCCCTCTTTCTCTCCGGATCATTGTGCTGTTGGACATTGATGTTAGCAGTGTTCCTCCTCTGATTAGTAGTTCTCTCTCATTGACTTTGGCTCCTCTCGGAGGGAACAGAAAACTGATCAAAAATCGTCACGGCTGTCTGCCCCCACTGTTTGTTATTACTACCATCATTGCAGGTCCTTGTTATTTAGGCTGCGCATGTACACAGAGCAGCTAAATTGGGATTTTGAAAACATTAAAATCTGATGGTGATCCTTGTGCTCTGCTATAGATAGATAGATAGATAGATAGATAGATAGATAGATGAACATACTGTACATGCATTTATTTTATGTATATGTATATATTTTATATATAAACAAAACATTTTTCTATATATATATATATATATATATATATATATATATATATATATATATATATATATATATACATACCGTACATGCATGTGTTTTGTGTATTCATATATGCATAATAATTATACACAGTGCCCACACATATATTATGTAAAAAAAAATGTTAACTTTGGATGCAATTACTTGCGATTAAATGTTTGATAGGACTAAACATAACCGTCAGTTATAATGTATGTTTTTAGAATATAGAGTATAAAAACACTACAGGAGTCTTAAATTACTTTTTTTCAGAGCAAATACTCCACCGATTTAAATATGGACACATCCAAGGATTCAGGGTTGGCGTGGGAGAAATAATAAAAAAAAGAATGAAAGTATAAATTAAAAAGGAGATTAAATAAAAACAAAAACAAATCAGCCTGTCACTGGCGTATGTGGAAGAGGAAGCAGGAAAACACAAGTCCTGATTAATAGATATTTCAGCGAGAGATCAGAGAAGCATTCGCCTGACAGCGCGGAGGCTGCCAGACAAGCCCTGAGAAGCACACAGGAAGGCAATGTGCCTGAAGAGGCTTTAATTGAGTTTGAAAGGGGTGCCATTTTCTTCGTGTATGAAAGAGATTCATTTGTGGGTGGGAAGTGTTGGCTTGTATTTATTTACTCTCTGTTTTAAGTACCTCTTTGGTTTTTTAAATGGAAGATGGTAGGTTGAGAACTTGGAAATTGGGAACAAAACATGCTGTTCTCCTCCCTCATCTCTTGTTAGTCTGACTGCTCTAGCAGTTGTCCATTTGTTTTTACGGACATTACATTCTGTCCCGGCTGGTTCAGGAAGCACTTTTGCAGTTGGAGCATATAGTTGGATTTGATAAAAGACCTTTTGGGAAACCCAATTTAGAGGCCTTTATTTCTGTATATGATTGAAGTAAATGTGAGTAAACTCCAAAACATGCTGGATCGTTTTCAAATCAACCAGAAACTTCACCCACTTAATTTTTTTGTTCATATTTTTCTGAATAAAGATAAACATATATAGTGATAAAAGCCAAAATATTAATGTCATGGAAGCACAATTACTAAATAATCCACTTAATTATTATTATTAATATATATCATCCTTCAGATGTGTGGTCAAAAACCAAATGCTTCATTTTGAATTGAAAATTGTGATGACAATATAATTTTTCTGTCTTGTGCTTTCAAGATATTAGGAATACAACTAAAATTGAATGTGTGCATATTTTAAAATGACTAAAAATATCTATATGCAGTTCAGATTGATTACTTTATAAAAATAAAAATAAAGTATTATTTATTTAGTTTACCATTCCCATAGTGGTCTGGTCTTAATATTTTCTTCAAAACAATAATTTAATATTCTAGATATGATTATGGGCTTGTTTGGTATAAAGAAAAAAAGTTAGTTGAAAAAATTACCAATGTAGAAACAATGATACAGAAAATGAGAACAAAGAGGTGTTTTTCTTTTTTTTTTTTTTTGTATTATTATTATTCAATAAAGAAAAAAGGTTTATTTTGTTGTGAAAGTGCATGATTTAGGCTGCCCATTAAAGTTTTTTGTATATATAACAGCCTACTCTTAACTTAGTTAATTTAGCACTATCTGCAGTATACTGTACATATATTTTCCTGATTGCAATAGACCACATCATTTGTAAGGCCATATGCTTCATACCCAGAGATATCAGGATCTCACTCTGGTTCCATGTCCAAATTGTTGAATTATACCCATATTGAATTAAAACCCAAAATGTGGGTCACTTTACACACAAATGATACTTATTGTTGTTAAAGAGGAATGTTGAGGACTTCTCATCGAGTTGCCATGGCATGACCAAGCTGCATGGGCTGCTGATCCAGAACTAGACATTCTGTTGACCAGAAAGTGTCCAAACAAATGTGTTTTTGTGGAAGTTTTTGCTTGAGAAGTTTGCTTTGCAATTGTTCCCTACATAAATGCCACTTGTGTTATATTTGATCTACTGCAATGACATTTGTGTTTTTTAAGGGTTGCTTAAGTAGTCAAATACGGGCTGGTGTATGTGTGTGTTAAGTACAGGCAAATGTTTGGTCCTACTTGAATAGAAAGGGAGTTATTCCTTCCATTAAACAGACTCCTATTCCCCCTAATTAAGACAGGAAGAGGCAGACAGCAGGCAAAATTGCACACCAAACAAAAACAGCCAGACACACAAACTATATGTTTAAAAGCAACCAGCGAAAGTTGCCTCCTGGTTATTCAAACAGAAGTAGGGGTGTTATTTTGGGAGAAATAAATGGCAAGGTAATGGCCTTTGTGATGCAAAAGACTACTGATCATTTGTTGTCTGAATGCGCCTCTTGTGACTGAAACAAACATAATGCAAAAAGTAAGTTTATCTTTGTATAAGTATATTTTAGTTTAAAGGTATGTGGAATTAGCATATTCAGTGGTGTTTACCAAGTCAAACACTTTTATTATTGCTTATGCGTAGAGATTTGGACTTCAGTGCACGATTTGTCCCAAGTCATACCTCAGATTAGTATTATTATTATTATTATTATGCTTTGACATTTCTAAAAAGACATAAGCCAGGTAGGCAATATAATTGCCTGAGAAAATTCTCAAAAAAAGGAGACCAAGAGTGGATTCTTTTGAAATATTATGTTACATAAACTAAGCTGCTTAAATATGGTTGACTGTTAAATGATGATGCAGTGAAAAAAAACTGCACATCATTCTCAAAAAGCATGTTGTATACTGTTTGAACACTATACGTCTATACTGGGATTTTTATTATTATTATTATTATTCTCTGGCCCTAATCCAGACTGAGCCTCTGTTTGCTTCATCTGTTAGTCCCGGCTCTACTGTGGCCGCATACAAGTCACATTACTTTAACAGTGAAGGCAAGAGCTTCTTTCTTTGACTTCAAATTGACACTGAATTCAAAGACCATCTAATCTCCACCTTGCAGCTTGTTACACATGAAAGAAATTGAGAGCTAAAAAGAAGTCCATTTCTTATTTATGGGTTCATTTGGAGGGCTTTTCATGCAAACTATTTAAATCCCATTGCTGCTCACCAGGATCTTTGGCCTCACACTATAGTAACCAAAGAGAAACTTGACTTCAAACATCACTGCATGTCAGATCAGATTATGGGTTTAGTGAAATCTTAAAAGGGGAGTGTGTGTGCAATGCATGCTCTTTGTGTGGTTAGTTGAGGGTGGACTGCCTAATCAAAAATGAAAATAGTATGCATAATCTAATTTTACCAAAATAGTCTGTCTGTCTGTCTGTCTGTCTGTTTGTTTTAAAGTTCTAATATTCTGTTATTTCATCAATCATTCTATCCATAAGGCCAACAAATTCAAAGGTTTGGGCGAAAAAAAATATGTATATATATATATATATATATATTTTTTTTTTTAAAGATAGTGATACTCATTTAAAATCTATTTCAAATAACTGCTGTATTTTTTTTTTTACAATACATTTTCAAATCTATTCTTTATGTTCATCAAATAATCCTAAAATAAAAATTGTAACATGGGTTCTACAAAAATATTAAGCAGTCATTTTCAAAAATGATAATAATATGAAGCAGCAAATCAAATTAGACATATTAGAGTCATTTCTCAAGAACTGTGACACTGAAGACTATCTGTTTGAAAATTCAGTCACATCAATAAATTAATTTTTTTAATTTATTAAAATAGAACAATTATTTAGTAATTTAAAATTATACACAATATTACTGTTTTTACTCTATTTATGATCAAATAAACACAGCCTTAGTGAGCATAAGAGACTTCTTTCAAGAACATAAAAAAAATCATACCAACCCCAAACTTTAATAAAATCGAAATTTGGAACTTTCCAAATCTTTCAAGGCATTGTCAAACCAACATTCAGTGTTTGTACTGACAGTCTATGCTGTTGAAAATAAGAAATAATTTGTATTGCAATTGTTCATCCTTTTTTCACCTCAATTAAAACTTTAATTTTAAAGGCATTCTTATTTCAATTCCTCAAACGACTTGGCAACCACGTAGCAACACAGTTAAAACTAGTCAGAACATCTTAGCAACCACATACAGTAGCATTATCCTAGCAACATCCCACAAAACCTTACTAGTCCACAGTTGAGTTTTGCATGGGAGTTTTCTTCAGAAAATATTCAATTCTACTTTTCACTTTTGTAGCGCTTCAATTTATAGATTGTAGCATCTGCTCCCAGCTGTAAGAAACAAAAAGAAAAATAGTAGCTATTAACCTACACCTGGAAAGCAGCAGTCCTTCTGGCCTTGCTGAAATTCATCTCCCTTATATGCTGCCAAGTTATAGCTACCATATTGATCTAACCTTCGAAAGATACAGTTCGACCCCTCTTACCTGTCAATCAACCGGTAGTATGAAGTGAGCTTTATATATCTCTAAAAAAGACTCATGCATAAAACTGCAGGATTTTTTGCAGGCAGAGAATCTATGGAGCGTTTTGATCCACTCATGCTAAACTTTCACTTTGGGGGATCCATTCTGCCGAAAAACAGCAGATGTGTTGGGCCTAAGCTCTTTTCAGTGCTGTCCCATAACTTTCGGGAGTACTGCATCAGTGCAAGCATTGATGAGCAGCGGGTGATGAGCAGCGGACGTCCCCTATCATTGTGTCTGTATTCAGCGCATGGGGCAGCAGGATAAGGCGCATGATGGAGGTGACGGGCCGTAAGTGAGACAAAGTGTCTCGTCATCTTCACTCTCTTCGTTTAATTATGGAGTCTGAGCTGTCACGGTTCTTTGTGCGAGTGTCCGCCACGGCCAGCCTATGCTCTGTCTCTCTCCAGTTGACACATGATATGACTCTATCAGAATTATTTAACGCAGAAAGTCCCCAATGCACATTAGGTAAAGTTCAAGTGGAAGCTGAGGGATTTGATCACTCTGATACTCTCCCTCTTTCGTTCTTTCTTTCTCTCTTTTTATTTCTTCTCCCCGCCATGGATCTTTCACTGTCCCAATGTTTTTTTTCAGCTGCTGCTATTTTTCATTTCGTTTTAATCAGTAAAAGTCTATGAAACGACTCATTGGTATAAAATTATCATTTGAAGTTTATTTTTCCTTCATTTCAATTCTTGTATTGTTAAATAAATTCCAATAAGACTTCTTTCAACGGGACTACACATTTCTGTCACTTATAAAAAAGATATGTTTTGTATCAAAACTAAAATTCCTAGATAAAATTAATTAGGCTAATTAATATAAATGCTTTTGAACTTTTCTTGGAGATCTTTATATAAGACCAAGCATTCATAGCAATGCTGGTAAAATAAAATAAAAAAATAAAAAAATATATAAAAAGGTGCTGTGTAAGAAAAACTCATGTGAAAAGGCCCTGTAATATTCTCATAACACACAAAATCACCATGATATGCTTTGGGGTGTGTTTTCTTGTTTTGATAAAAGCTTTCACCAGCTTTTGCAATCTTCATTCTTCAAAATATGCTTTCCCCAGGACAGGAGTTTGGCCATCCAGAATGGCTTGACTTTCCCTATTATGCCTGTCTCCGGTTCAACCTTGTGGATATTGAGCATATGTGATACCGACAGCTATACGCTATACAGCTGGCTGGCTGCCGGTCAGGTGAAATGCACATACACACATTCCTAAACGTGCACGTCTCATAGTGGCTTTAACCTACAGAAGAAACCAGAGTAAATCTCCTTGCTGGATCTTTCCTTGCCATCTGTTAAACTGTGGGGAGTCATTTATCTGCCATAATAAATATGATGTGATATGCATGGCCCATATGATAATGAAATTGCATAATACAGCCAACCAGGCATGACTCTCCGTAGCAGGAAGTCCATTTCACGCACACACCTTGTACTGAAGACAGCAGAAATACGATTTCCACTGCATTAAACTGCATAAAATCTATTCAAATACTTCCAATAGCAAATTTTCTAAGCTTTACTACTCAAACATAGCTTTATACCCTTTTGAAAAAAGGTGTTTATTGATTCATTCAAACATTCATTCTTTAATCACATATATCTAATCACACACACACACTCATACACACACACACACAAACACACACCTTCCTCACCTGAGAGAGCCTCCAGTGTTCACTCCAGTGTCCCCTCCAGCGCGCCTCTCATTGCTCATGAATATGGTACTACCCCCAGAATTCTCGTCTCCAGAAAGCTCTCCCTCGTCTCCACTGGTCCCGTCCAGCTCTTCATTGTCTCCTGAGTCTCCTATACCTCTGCTTTTCCCATCCAGCCCCCAGTGCTAACCAGATCCAGCTGCTCGAAAGTGCCCTCGGTTCCCACGCCTTTAGAGCACCCTCATGACCCTGTTCTAGCCAAGATGCCCTTAACTTTCCCATCAATAATTTTTTAGGAAGGGGTTATAGGGCGCCCGCCGTAGAGGCCGTGGATTGTCAAGCTGGCTGATCCGCCATGGTGCCCTGAATGGGTACTGCTCTGGAGGCCCTCTGTCCCGTGTCTGTCCTGAGGGACCTCCAGAGTGCCCACCCCCCTCCCCATTGGATGTTGTGTGGCACAAGGATGTGCCTTCCAGGAGGGAGGAGTAATGTCAGACTCTGTTCCATGTTTTTGTGTGATTTTAACTTAGTTTAGATGATCAATCTGCTAGTCTACAATCTGCTAGTCTGCTAGTCTTTTTTTCTTAAATCACATCAACAAAAAAATGTGATTTTTTTGGAAAAAAAAAAAATAACAAGAACATGAGAGCTCATGATCTGTGAGCTACATCAGAACAGTAACAGCTTTCACTGAGATTGTTTGACAGTCTTTTACATGATTTACATCTTGCTTTTTGCTTCTAACAGGCACCAGGCACGATTTTGAATCAAGCTGACAAGGTGATCGTGTTTGAACGTGCAAACCTGCTGTTAATTTTCAACTTCCATCCCTACAACAGCTACATCGCCTTCAGGGTGGCAGTGGAGCATGTTGGGAAGTATCCTTTCACTAGGGAACTCCAGAATACAAGCACATCATAGTAATGGAGTGATTATATACAGTATGTGTAGAAGTGAAATGATGTATGTGTATGTGTGTGCAAATGAGCTGTGAGATATACAGCTAGAATGTGGGTGAGAGGTTATTAGGTCACTTCTTATATACACATTATCCACATACTGTATAATACATGCATGATGTGTATTTTCAATACTTTGCAATGTAAGAACTGAGAGAGTTTTTACAGCGTTTTGCAATGCAAGACCTCAGTGTGTGTCCTTCAACCCTTCATGGCTCTTTAGAGGCCGGCCTGCCATTGGTTGTGACACATTCCTATTGATGTGTAAAGACGACATGTACACTAGGGAGGAAGGAGGGGGGGGGGGGACGATCTGACAAGTCTTGAAACACATTTAATTGGCTGCAGAGATGCTAGAGGTGACTGTCATCACACAAAACGAGCTGTCCATGGCATTGTATGTGTGTGTTTGTGCGTGGGTTTTCGCATGTAATGTGTGTTGGGGCATTCGGGTTGCGCCAATGAGAGTTTGTGTTTGTACGGAGACTCCAATTAGGAGAAGGAACGAGAAACCCTACAACAAGAGAAACTAAGGCTCATCAAACATCACCCACTCACATATTTGCGCACACAAATACCCACACTCACCAAAAGAGAAAGCCTTAGCCCAGTTAAAATCCACAAAATGAAACCAGTACTGTTGTTGTTTTTGATTGAAATAGCTTTTAGCGTATAGGGGAAGACAACATTACCTTAAGCCAGAAATCGGGTCAATTAAAGGCAGAGGGTTTGTTGAAACTTTTAGAAGGTTAGAAAATGTTTCAGATTTACATAACTGAACAAAGAGTGGAGTCCAAATGTCTGAGAGAACATTACAAATCTGAGGTTCAAAATCGCATTTATTCAATTTAATCCAAGTTTTAAAGGAAGGACATTAAACAGTAATAATATCATACATTTTATTATAAATATTATATAATAATAATGGTTAAATCAAAAATAAAATAGGGACTAACCAATTACGAAGTCAATTCAATTTAAAATGTAAACAAAACAATTAAAAATGTAAAACTATGTTTTACACAATTATTATTATTATTATTATTATTATTATTATTATTATTATTATTATTATTATTATACATATATTATGAATAATTATAGAATAAGCATGGTAATATTCAAAATAAAAGAGGGACCAACCAAATACTAAGCCAATTCAATCAAATAAAAATATAAAAAATAACATATTGAGAAAATCATGTACACTTAGAATGTCGTCTTTTCACTTAAATAACACTTTCACTGTTTTTTTTTTTTTGTTGTTTGTTTGTTTGTTTGTTTGTTTTTTACATACATAATGCGTGAATCTGCATAATTTTTACAATTCAATTCTTAATTAATTTTCAAGTCTCTTGTTTTTTTGTTTTTTTTAGCTTTTGCATGAGTCGCTGGAAGCATCAGAATCTTGCTTTTGAGCACATTGAAATGGATGCATCTTTACCTCAGATGAATAAAACAAATTGTGGTGGCAGACAGCCCCTGGTACACTGCCTCAGATGGGGTGGGATCTATTTATTTTGCCCCCAAGAATGGAGCTCTATGTTGGTGGAGGCTTGAGTTTCTGCAAGGGGTCTTCTGCAGTCTCCATGCTTCTGGGAAAGAGAATGCAGTCGATAAAGTGCTGTAGGAGTATATCTCCAGACCTTTCCTCGTACCTCTTTCCACATTTATATTTCATATATCTTAGTTTGCCTCTTTTCACAGTCAAGGGATGCAGACAGGGATACTACTTTTCTGTGATAGTCAACAGTTGCTTAGGAGGCACACTTTGTCAGGCAACGGTTTGATAAACAAGTAAAAAGACAAACAGTACATGTGCATTACAAGGTCACAGCTGATGCTAAGAGAATCTTAGTGCTTAAAACCATGTGAGAGAGTAAGAGAGGTAATGACAATATACTTTTTCAGTTTTGTACGTGATATAATCCCAGATTTTATTTATTTATTTATTTTTATCAGTATTTTTCTCTTTGTTGTAAATTTATGAATTAGTTCATAATGTTCATTCATAGTACTATTATGCCATTATATTACATTACTACAATTTAAAATGACTATTTTGTAATATTATATATATATTACAATGTAATTTATTTCTTTGATGGCAAATATTTTGTGGAAACTGTTAATGTTTTTTTTTTTTCAGAATTTTCAGAAATAGAAAGGACAGCATTTGTTTGAAATAGAAATGGTTTGTAACATAAATTTATTGTTAACAGTTACTTTGGATCAACTTAAAGTGTCTTTGCTGAAGACTTCAAACACTGTTCAATCTCGATAATAATACAAGTTAGCATATATTCAAATGTAAAATATATTTAAATAGACAGCAGTTATTTTAAATTGTAATCATTTTTTTTCTCCATCTAGGTTTTGTCATCTTGCCAAATCAGCTTTACCAATTATAAAAGCCTCACTGTCGAGTAATAAACACCTCTGCAAGGCACAGAGGTACACAAGCTGAACAGTTAGTTTGATCCATGTTGCTAATGCACACTCCAGCAGCTTCAGACTCAAATTATCATCCTCTCATTACAAGCAAACCCAGAGCAGAGCCCCTCACCCCCCATGCAACTGCGCTCATACCCCCTAGCCTCCTCTTCAGAGAACAAGGGCTGCGGGGAGCTGCCGGAGATGAGCTCCACCAGCTGAAGGCCTCCCACCAGGGCCTCTATTTAATCACGGCCCAGGCAGCGAGCCCGCTTGGCGGGGAATAAAGACACCCTTCAGCCAGGGCCACTTAGGCTTCCTCCAGCCCCTGCCGCTGCCCTTTCTGTGTCTTGCTCACAAGGGGGGAGCCCTATTTCCATGCCACCAGCCGTTGGGCTTTGAAGATGAGAGACGAGTGTGATAGAAGTGCGGGACTGGTGGATAGAGCAGTAAATATGGCCATTTGCGCCTCCCCGAACACCTCATTTTGTGTTTGCCTGTGTATTCTTCTCATTAAAACATTGCCTTTAACCAGAGCCCGTGTGGGCTTTGTGAAAAAATCTTTCTTCTGTTCCCACCCCGAGGCTATAAACCTAAATGTATGAGTTTAAAATGACACTCGTTGATATTCAAGTGGCATTTTGCTTCTTTATGTTTTTCTTTTTTTTTTTTTTTTTTTTGGACCTGCCAGAAGATTTGTACCGTTCTCTTTCTCTCGATGGCCTGTCCTGTGTCTCTGACTCTCAGAGATGATGCTGTAGAAGTTGAAGTGTGAATCCCACCAGGACGTCGGGCTTGATCTGTCTTTGAAAAACACATTTTGCTGTGAGTCACATCCTCATTATGTCTCATGCGTAATACAGAGGCGCACACACGCCTGATATGAAGGTCTCATATTGTTTCATATCTGCCGTCCCTCGTTCCCATAGCTGTGCTGCTGACTGGCTGGACCCGTTACTAATCGCTTAAAGCTGATCATTATGCCAGATTTTTCCTCCACTGGAGTGTTTTGTTTTGGGGGAGGCAGGGACAGGGTCTTGGAGGACGATCAATCATTTCTCCTCGTGGAAGAATATCGATCCTTCTGGTCTCCATGGCCATGAAGTGCAGAGGGGACGTTCAGCCAATCGGGCGGGTCGATTAGAACGTGGCTGGCTCACGCCGGCTTCAGATAGGTGATCACAGCCATGCTTTCTGATGCTGGACGCATTGGAATTGTCAGAATACTGGAAGGGTATGGTGGTTTTCCCATCGGAGAGATTGAATGAATCGCATAAAATCAACAAAGTCTATGAGAAAGACCAGAGATAAGCTGTTTTTGCTCCATCGATGACACCAAAAAAATAGCAAAATACGGTTTTGGTTTTTTTGCCACATATAGTGATATTTTTTTATATTAGATAGGCTACATTAAGCATTTCAGCTTTACATGCTATGCTTTCTTCGAAAATGTTCACATAATATTCAGCAGGTGTACACAATGGACAATAACTTCAGCAAATGTTTATAAGGCGTTATGTTTATTAAATCACAAACAAGTACATTCACACATAAAAACTTATAAAACTACCTTCTGTGACACAAAATCTGTCATATTTATAAAATTATATAGTGGATTTGGGCATCTACCGCCTTGACACTGGATGTGAGAAATGCTGCAAACGAAGTGATACAAACGATGAAACGGTTGAAGTTCTGATATCACTTGAACATCATACTCCATTGCACATCGCACAGTCACTCAGTTTTGAGGACCAGAAAGAATTTTTATAGTATATATAATATATATTATTCTTTTGTAATGGCATATTTTTGATAGTTTCTAAAAAAGTCATGTTTTATAAAGTTACGTTAATTATTTTTTTTATTGTAAAACTTTAGTTATTTATTTAGTTGTTATTTAATTATACATTTTTGTTTGATTTATTTTTACTGGCCAACAAGATAAAATTCAGTTAATTAAATGAAATACTGTTATATTGTTACTATTATATAAAAATGAAAATATAAAAAAATGTCTTTATATATGTGTGTTCCTATTGGTTTCACATATGCTTTGTTCAAGATTTCTCAGCAAACTTTGTTCGCATTTACCAAGTGTGACCACATAAAATGAAAGAAGTCCTCCAGACTTTATCCCTGCAGAGAAAAGAGAGTGCAGTCAAGTCTACTGCAGACTTAAGGGTTCCCCATTTAAAACGTGTCCAGGGGCAGGTTATTTTCAGATCAGTTGGGGTGCTGAGAGAAAGGACCATCTTCAGCAAAGTTTCAGAGAGCTGTACATTCAGGATGTTGGAACTTCATTGGAAACTTTTCTTTGCATTATTCATGAAGCCTAAAGCACCAAGTCAAGGTAAAAGGCTACAGACTGTACCGGTTTAAAAGCAGTAAGCTGAAATAATAACATGAATTACTTTGATAAATACATGCTGTAATCTATAAACAAATATTTAATATGACGCTGGAACAACAAGTTGTCTCGGAGAGTGATTCGTTCAATATGTATTGACCGAACACGTGCAACATCCTATGGTTTCTGGACAGGAAACAGAAATGATTATTTCACCTCCTGAGTCTTTTGTTTCAGGTTTGAGTCGTTCGTTCATCATGTGAAAGCCCCACATGCTAAGACTATGCAGTATGTACCGGGAAGAGACATGATTAGTTCATCTTCAGAAGACTCAAGAGGTTAACTAATCAATTCTGTTTCCAGTACAGACTGCATGGCTTCAGTTAATGGGGATGTGATGTGACAAAAGAACAAACACCTCAGATCAGGAGGTGAGGGAAATGAACAGACTACATAATCTGAAACAAGTCATTCATTGTTTCAGTTTCTCATAATTTGGCCATGGTTGCATTATAGATTTTTTCTTATTCGAAACATTGTGGAATTGGATGTGTTGTGGATTTTTTTCTATTAACATGTAAGATTTTAATTATACTCTGCTTAAGTGTACAAAAATGGCTTCAAAAAAGTCAAACATCTGAGTCAGTAAAATGATCTGACGTTCCCATCACTATAATATTGTACACAATCTCACAATGTGAAGCGTCTGTGTCACATGCTGTTGTGAATGATTAAGCGAAGCATCTTCTCATTGAATAAGAACAAACAGTCTCATGAATAATTATGTATTATGTGAATAAATTCTAGTCCTTTGCAACGTCACAAACTCTGATGTCAACACAATGTTAATTTTAAACCCAGAAGATGAAAATACAGCAAAAAAAAAAAAAAAGAAAAATTCTCAAACAATTCAAATTAATGGACGATAACATTGTCTTTTGTAGTATGTGCAACAAACAGCTCTACTAAAATCTCAGAAAAATTGTGTTTCGTGACCTGGCCTAAAAGATGAAAGTTCAGTATTATAAAAGCAGCACTCATGAATTAGCAGTTTCATTTAGAAGCATTTACTGTAACATTTTTCTGTTATGTTGAGAACTGTTAAGCTAAAGATGCAGGTTATTGTTGGAATACCGAATTAAAATAACTGGAAGATTTCTACATTCGATTCAGAATAGTCAATAATGGTATCAGTAGGCAAGTATGTTTCTTGATTCTGGCTTGGTAGGAGAGTCTAATTGTAAATAATTTCCTGCCAAACTTGTTGCTGTAATACATTTCAGAGTGTGAACTGCTTCTATAGCTTTAGCCCATAAGTGGTAAAAATAAATCTTTTTTGAAATTGTTGAAAATGTAAAATAATCATTTATTAATTATAATTTGTGTTATTTTTAAAACAGTTTCAAAAATGGCCATGCCATATTTTGATAGTAAAAAGAAAAAATATATATATTTCAATGCCTTTGCATCCACTCAAAACTTTTCTGATGGAAATAACGTGTGGTGGGAGGAAAACACAAAGTTTCTTGGGTGAACGGAACAGTATTTAATTTTTGGGGCAAAGAAAGACAAATTTTGAAGAGCTTTTGTGAGCAGATGTTAAATATCTCAGAGAAACACAATACTTGGTAACAATTTATTTATTGATTTATTTATTTTGTGAAAGAATGCAGAAGTTTTGTGAGTGAATGCAAAAACATTTAAATAAAATATATCCTCCCTCCCTGTCTCTTTTCTTTTTCTTTTTTCTTTTTCTTTTTTTTTCTTTTCTTTTTATGAGCATGGCCCCTTGGGTGATCATTAATGTACTGCATTTTAAAACCCATCATTCAAATGTATTATAACAAACAGTAGTATTTACCTTGCGTGTAGCTTTTAAGAAACAACAGCTGGACTCAAAACAAATTGGAGAGATTCACTGGATTTTCTAATGTTGATTTAACGGTGATTGGTTAAAGCTGTAGATACTATCATAAGATTCAAACATTAATTTCATCCACACATTGAAGGGTGGGTACACATACAATTTGTGAAGCCAAAGAATGGAATTAACAAAATTGTTTATCTAGTTTATCTAGCAGTAGTTTATCACTAAGATGAAATCAGACTTGAATCTTATGAAATGAGAGTTTCCAGGGCTGTTTCAACAGAGGTGATTTCAGGGCAGAATTAAAGTAGGCAAAAATGTCTTTAGAAGTTAAATAAAAAGGGTGAATTGGTTTGAGAGAACCGATAAGGTGTGCTTGAAATGAGAGAAACTTCCGAAGCAGATAAAGAGAGAGAGTGAGAGAAGGTCATGTGGTTATAGATTTTAGATTTAGGTTATTCGATTTTCAACAGTTCAAGGAGTTTAGGTGAACGACCCACGGCCGTGTTGATTCCCAGAGTGATTCCTGTGATGCAGAGACCCGATTCCTTCCCCGAGATTCGCTCAATCCTTCTGTGCAAAGCAGAGGAGCCCAGTGGAAACGCTCGCCCTCTGTTCAGAGCTAGTGGGGTGTAGCTCTAAAAGAAACCAGCCACCTTCCAAACAACCCAAGAAAATTAGATTGAGCAGGAAAGGATTTGGAAAAAAAGACAGAAATTTAAAGAGTAGAGAGATTGTTTTCCCACCAGCCTCCCCTTAAGATGCAGAAATTCTGGGAAAATCAAGCAGTGGGTTGGCTTGGGAGGGTGCAGCTCTGCTCACCCGCACGCCATTGTTGTCTGTTTACAAGATTCAACCAAAATCCCTCTCAAATCCCCAATTTTACACAGAGCCATGGCATGTTTATTGCTGATTTTAAAACTATCACGGCAAGTCAGCAGATATAAACTCACTCCAAAATTATGTGCTTGCCCATTCCTGATCTGGAAGTGTGTTTCCTGTCCTCTATGAGGTTTTGTTTGTTTGTTGAAGGAGGACAGGAGTACACCTCTTGGAAGGGAGGAAGACAGGTCTGAAGTAGATCCATAATTTTTGGAAGTAGAGATTTTCTGGTTTAATAAGAATAAGGTTGCCACCTGCCCCATCTTATCCAGCTCACAATTTAAAAACATGTTTGACTTTCTCTAATCCCGACAGCAGCTGGCAGCTTTTACAAGCATCGTCATATTAAACTCACCAGTCAAGAACCGCTAACTTAAACGTGGCTATCGTATTGTAAATCTGTGAAGGCACAGATTATATTGATCCAGTCATTGGTGATTGGATTATGTTTGCTAATTGTAAACATTTAGTGACTGCCAGGGGCCTTTTTTATTTTTTTGACATTGACCTTAAGGGCACCTTATGACTGAAAAAGTATACTGTATGCTAATTGTAAGCCTGAAAAAAATATGTTTAATGCATTACCCTTGCAGGCATGAAAAATATATGCAGAAATATTGTTAAATTATGCAGGAAAAATCAATATTTTCTTTGTCTTATTGTGTTAGATACAGCATAAAATATATAATATTAATATAAGATAAGCCAATTCATTGTTCCTCTTTGGCCTTCAGGACTTTTCTGTTCAGATGCATGCATGCATCATCACGCGTTTAACTGAAATTTGTTCGCACCAAAAAAAGTTTGGATTTACTAATCTGAAGTGTTACTTCATTTGCATGATGCAGTGTTTTAACTGCACTTTGTGTGACTGTTTCATTTAGGACGTTTGGTAATAAGAATCCATGAACCTGTAGTATTTTAATTAGTTTAGTAGTATTATTTTAGAGTAAGTGAGGTCTCCCCAGCTTCTCTCCTCTCCGTGTGGAGCCTGTTCACTGGTCTGGCTGTGAAAACACACATGCACACTAACACAGCTCTAATAAGGGGTAAATTATGTTGTAGCTAATGATTACGTTCCCTAGTGGGGGACCTAGAGGATTGCCTGAGGGCCTCCACAGGAAGGCAAGGGTGCGATATGTTCCTTAGACAAAAACTCTAGACTAAAGACTCAGATGTTTTTTTATTATAATTATAAATGTCCCTGTGACACATAACAGATAAATATATAATAATAATAAATTATTATTATTATTATAAATGTTGAAAACAGTTGTGCTTCATGTTTTTGTGAATACAGTGATATATTTCAGGATCCTTTAATGAACGAAAAAGTTCAAAAGAACAGTATTTATTTGAAATCTTTAATCAATTTAATTCATCCTTGCTGAGTAAAAGTATTAATTTCTCAAAATCATTTTTTTTTTTTCGCAGTTGATGACTGATAGCATTGAGGCCACAAATACCTTTTTCTTTTTATAGGTTTTTATTAGAAACGCTTATTATTTTTTGGTTTATCTCTCAAACAAGTCTCATTGATTAGAGGACTCTCATGATTCAAATGTGCATGTGTCTCACCTCAGAGATGTAGATAGAGATCAATGTCTTGCGTGTCATCTGTCTGGTGGCTTCCCTCTTGTCTTGAGCTGTTACCCACCAGCACAGCCATCCTTCACATCTCATGCGTTTATCATGATCCGACCAACCATCTGTCCCTGAGCTACTCTTGACGAGACAGATGGAGAGAATAAGAGACATGTAAATGTCACAAGACCAAAGAGCATTTCACTAGAGTCTGACAGATGTAGAAATTTAAATGATAAAAATTATATATCCACACATTTGAGAATTTGAATAGGTCAGCAAGACTGATTACTTCCTCAAATCACTCTGAATATGAAAAGATTTGTTAGCTACACATTTGTCTCATTGACTAACCTTGAAAGATTTGGGTTTGACAGTATCACTCCGCTCACTCAAGCCATGGGCTGGTCCTTACTTAAGCCCCCAGCTGTTCCTCACTCAAGCCGCTGGCCATTCCTCACTCTCTGCAAGGACAGTCTGGTGCTTCTGGCTCACAGTATGTAAGTAGGTTTACATATGTGAAGGATTTCCCACTGATGATTCAAACACGAGTTTTGAGCAGTGTAGAGTAGCACTTGTTGTTTGTCATTTCTCCAATCACAAATGTAGAGATGGTTTTATGTTTACGCTGCGTAATATGCAACACAATGCGTAAAAACACAGTATAAGTCATTATAATTAGTAATTATGTTCCCACTGGATGCAACAACTGCCACGTTTGTGGTCACCCTGTGCTCTGTGTGGGTCCTAATGCCCCAGTGTAGTGATGGGGACACTGATAAAAAGCATCTATTATATGTTAAACCGAGGTCCTCTGTGGTCATTCAATTTCCCAGGATGTCCTTCGAAAAAGAGTAAGGGTGTGACCCCAGAATCCTGGCCAAATTTGCCTATTGGCCTTTGATCATCATGACCTCCTAACAATCCCCATACAGTGATTGGCTTCATCACTCTGTCTCCTCTTCACCAATAAGCTGGTGTGTGGTGAGCATTCTGGCGCAATATGGCTGCCGTCGCATCATCCAGGTGGGTGATGCAATGCTGCACACTGGTGATTGATGAGGAGAAACCCCCTTCTATGTAAAGCACTTTAAGTGCCCAGAAAAGTGATTTATAAATGTAAGAAATTAAAAATAATAAGGAATTATTTTCAGACTGATAAGCATTGTAAAAATCGACACCTTTCAGAAGGCAGGGCACAGAGGAGAAACAATAATGTACATTATTTGGAAAACAATGTGTTTTTTAACCTTAAACCACATAAACACATTTCATTACACCAAATACACAAAATAATTTTCTTTTTAACAACATCATATGACCCCTTTAAAGAAGTGAGCAGAGTAGTATTCCATTATGCGATAGTAAGCTACAGAGAGTAAGGCATTTATTGAAAAATATGGCTTTAAAGCAGAGCAAGAGATTGAATAAATCATGATCTCATTTCGGCCTCATTACAGCTTGTTGAATTTTATGACAATCCACTTTATATAGTCTATGAAGTCTGAACTCTGAAGGTGAGCACAACTGCCCTTACCATAAATCAGCTGAACGTTTTTTTGCGGAGCAGCCCAAACTGCTTGTCTGAGTTATATGGGCTTTTGATGCAATGTGAAGGTTCTTTGGTTATGCAAACATTCTTATTGCTGCGTTGGTTTGTTTGGACTTAGGTTTGGAGAGTTTGAGTTTTAAGTTGTTTATCCAGTATAATTGTATATCATGCTGGGAAATGTCTGGTCTTAATGCCATATAAATGTTACTCGTTCTGTATAAAGTTGCTTTATGCAGTGTAAAGTTTGCAGAATTCTACAAGTATGTTGTGTAAACTTTCTTTCTTTGTCTAGTGTAAAGATTATTTTAATACAATACAATATTTTCCATGCAAAGTTCATGCAGTAACATTTCTTTGTGTAATGTGAAGATTCTTTATTTATTCTTTATTATATATTTAATTGTATGCCAGGCTGTTTGTCTTCATGCCCTGTAAAGCATCCTCATTCTGTGTAAAGTTCCTTTATGCGCTGAAAAGTTTGTTTGCGGAGTTCTACAAGTTTGCTGTGCATTGTAAAGGTTGTTTTTGTAAAGATTATTTGCATGTTATTTAAAAATTCCTCTTAAAGTACCTTAGTGCCCATTTGAAGTTTTTTTTATTTTTTATTTATTTAATGCAGTTAGAATGTTCATCGTGCATGAAAAGGCCCTTTGTGCTTTTTTCTTAGTGCAGTGTAAAGGATATTTTAATTAATTAATTTTAACTTTTAATTAGGAAACATGCTAAGTTCACATATTAGTCTGTGTGATTTCACCCACTTCCAATTTACCCAGTAGGATTTTGACACCTTGGGTCGACAGTTGGTGGAAGACACAAAGTATTGCAGCCACGGAAGCCAGCAAACAAACTGGTTCAGAGATCGTTCAAGCCAGATGACCTGATGCATGATAAACACGGACAAATCAACTTATCAACTTACAGTGTAAGGCTTGTTGCCTTTCATTGTAAATTGCGCTTGTTCCTGTTGCGTGTCCGCAATCTGGCAACCCACATGAGCGACGAGTGTCTAATATTTTGAATTTGGACTGCCGAAACCATTTCAGCCGCTAGCTATCAATATTACATACTCGATCTTTAAGGATGTGTTTGTCACTCAGATGAGTTTATGGAGTCCTTTGAGTGTGCAGCGCTGGTCTGGACTCCAAACACAACTCTGGAGATGGAGGTGAACTCTTGAAGAGGTTTTAGGCTGAACTTCAAACCGTTCCTCATACCTGATTTATTTTCTGATTTAGTTCTCAGTCTGTCTCTATCTTTCCCTCTTTCACTCCCTTTTCTCTACTGCTGGTAACTGGCCATTCAGTCATTACCCCCGCCTGTTTTCTGATAGAGGGCTGGGGCCAGGGAATAAAGTAGGCCTGTAACGAACAGTTGAAAGTCTCCAATCAGTTATAGCCTGTGAAAGCCTCGGTAACTTCCTGTTCATAATATAAGCTTTCTGATTAACTCTCCCTCTCTTTTGTGGCAGGTCCATAAACACACCCCCTTGGTTTCATATTGCTATTGATCTTTGGCTGCCCCTTATTTATAGACTGATGAATGTATCATTTGTTTTCTCTGCTATAGAAAGGAAACTCAACCTATTAGTTTCTCAACGTCTTCCTCATATTTATCCTTTACGGTCTGCCTCCTCTTTCCTTTTCATGGTCGACTGGCTAGGCAGCTTATTAAGGTTATACAGATGAATAAAAAAGATGGATGAATAGGTGTAAAGCGAAACAAACATTTTAAATCTAATCACACATTCTTTGACATATTAGATACTGAAAATTCTATAGCTGGATGAATAGATAAAATATGGTTCATCCAATGCAGCAGCGAGTTCAACCTGCAATAATCCCACATAATTACCAGAATGCTACAAATCTAACTACTATCATTTTGCGCAAAACTGTAGTATCACCATTAATAAATATAACATGGAAAAGACTCCTTTATAACATTGAATTTAATTCTGTCCTTTATTCATATTCAGTTTTATTTTGATTTTATTTTTTTTTACCATTTGTTTCACAGTGTAACAACTATATAGAACTGTATTTTGTAATAACTATATTTTCCTCATGCAGAGAGAGGACTCTATGCAGCGTGTGCAGAATAGACATCATTGCTTTTCAAGTAATTTGAGTGTTACAATTGCAGAATTCAGACTCGTCATTGTTTCTTTCAGTTCACCGTAAGTACAAGCTGTCTATCCTGTGCAAACCTAGCAAGCAATAGTCTTTCTCTCTGCAATCTAATGTTTACATTTTAAAGACCTGATAGAAGAAGATAAACACCCTCCTTCTCTCTCACACACAAACAAGTTTGCACACCATACACACACCCTTTAGAGGAATGTCTGATTGTGACAGGAAATGAATTATTAAAACGAGACGCAGGTGCCGGATGCAGCCTCCATTTTGGGCGACTCACGACATGATTTATTTAAAGGACTGTTGCTTCAAAGTCAGTTTAAAGTTTGTCTTTCCTCGCCATTTCTCTTTAATGGGAGACCCCTCATCTCAATCACTGATTTCCCATACTCTGTCTTTCTCTCCGCCTTATCTATCTTGTTCTATTGCTATCTCATTCATTCTATACTCTTTCTCAGAAACAAGCCAACATTTGCAATCTGAATTTGCACTTCTCTGCTATCGCAGTTTGAGAGGATGACTCCTGCTGGATGGCCAGAGTGTTTGTTCAATATTGCAGATTTCACATGATGCCCCTCAATACATGGATATAAATAAACATCACGCTGGTTTCGATCAGGCCCGCTTGTAGGACGCACCACCCGTTACCCTGAAACAAACCTTTCCTCAGGCTTTCTGCATGAATTGCTCACTTTATCCCTCATAGTTTTCATTTTGGGACAAGAAGAAGTACTTTTCACACAGCAGCGCTCGCTCAAAAAGCTCCAATTTGTCGGATCAGGAACAAGGTTTTTGCTCCCCTCCAATTTGGGCTCGATAGCAGGTGAGCTTGTTTCATTTCAAAGCAGTTTCTCACAATTGTTGGACACATTCAGTGCTGAATCAGCCATTTTGTTAACCTCCCACTCACAGTGTATGTCCTCTGTTTTTCCTGTTTTCAGATTTAACCCTCTATTGTGAGTGTTAAAGTTTGATACACTTATACCATAATTTGGGTTTTAATTGGAAAAGTGAATGGAAGAGCTGCTGTATATTATTATAAGTGTCATTTGACTTTTCTGATTAACAATAAAAAGAATAAGCTTTAAAAAAACAAATTGCAATAATTACACAAATACTAAATAACTAGTATTCTTGCTACCAAGTAACTCAAACAAATCTGTAAATATCTTTAAAACTTTTATGCCACTAACCTAGCAAACTTTAAATACGATGATTATTTTTGTGTTCAAAAGCATAAGTGTAGCTCCCAATAAAAACCTGACGTAAGACAGACTGTGGATGTGTCATTTGAGGCTCAGACTAATTGAAAATCTTCTGTCCATTATTAACCATTCTATTTCCATTTTATGTGCATTGTGTGTTTGCAAAGGGAATAAAATTGTGGGTTAACTGTTCCAGTGCCACCTTTGGTTGACTTCGGAAGAGCACAGGTCGCACTTAACCGTTGTTCCTCTTTCCTTCTCTCTCTTTCCATCTTTGTCTCTCTGAAGAATGGCCAATAGAAGATTTCTTAACGAGTAGCGGGATTGAATAATTGCAGCCCTTAGATGTTTTCTTGATGAGATCCTTGCAGCTCATGATGGGCCACGCAGCTCTTCTGACGATTCCCGAAGAAAGGAACAGAAGAAAGATACAGAAGTGTGAAGCTCTGTGATCAAAGGAATGAAAAAGCTCCCTTTCATTTCACTCTCTGTCTAAAGCTATTTGAATCCTTCATGTTCAGCCGCACTGTACAGATAATAAGGAAGCAGACTGGAATGGAGGGCGGGAAGAACAGTGGGAGTTTTCATACTAATTTATAACCTTCCCTCTGACCCACATTCATTGGGTCCCAGTGACCATGTTGAGTGAGCGACAGTTCTTGGAAGGACACCTTGCTATTGGACACTCTACAGGTCATCACAGTTTTATGGATCCGGTGACTTAGGAACCTCTCATTCCACGTGAGAATATTGCCTTCATTAGCAGGAGGAGCAACTCTGGGATAAGATATATCAAACAATACGCAGAACGAGGTGAACAGAGAAAAACTCCTAATGATCCTTGGAGGATAGACTGGGACACTCAGGGGGAGAGACAACCCCCCTATTCCGTCTGCTTTATATGCTTATAAAATGTTGATCAGAGTGTTTAAATATATTATCTACCCAAAGGCATTGCTCAGCTTTTCAAAGAGAGGCACTGCAAGCCACAAACCTTCACTGTGGGTGATGCGAGCGTCGAACATGAAGTGAATGTCTGATGGTTTGTAGTCATCTGACACCTTTGTTCCTCTACTTTGCAAGAGCACAAATTGAAAAAATTTTCTCACAAGAGTCTCTGAAGTTCTGGTTTTACATTAAGAGCAAGTTCATATTTGCAGACTGACAGACCCTGGAGCATTTTAGGGTGAGGTCCTCTCGTAATCAAAAGAAATCTAGGGACATTTGAACTAGCTGCCTTCCAGCACTGTGTCCACATCTCTTGGAGTGTAACCTAGAATACAAACCATCCAAACTTGAGCTCAATGCATCTTATAAACAAGTTTGAGTTTTTAGGTTGTCTGTAAAAAAAAAGTGCACTGCTGTGTAGATGCTAGGGTTTCTTGGGCAGGGGTGTCCAGTCCTGCTCCTCAAGGCTACTGTCCTGCAGAGTTACGCTACAACCCCAATTATACACAGCTGAATAAGCAAATCAAGGTCTTACTGTTAGAAACTTCCAGGCAGGTGAGTTGAAGCAAGTTGGAGCTAAATTCTGTCACAGGACCATGTTCGGACACCCCTGTTCTAGGGTGTTGCTAGAACCCTTAGCATAGCACACGGCTAAAATCCTGATGCCTCGGTGCTAGGTTGTTGTAAATGTTTGCCTGGTCTCTGCAATTAAATCTATGGTCAATTTTCAATCAATTTACTGTCCACTAGACAAAAAACCAAACACTTAAAAATGTCTTTGTACACCTCGTTCATGTCAGTAGCATAAAGAATACAGGGAAAGTTAATCCTGTTTAAGATAACTGTTAGCATGAGGAAAATTTAATCTAGCCTTTAGCATGACAAATAATAGGATGGAAAACAGTATGCTACTGTGAGTTACTGTGAGAACCAGTTGGCTTACAATTGTCATAAGAAAACAATACTATGCTAACACTTACTGTGAGAAACAGTAGGCTTACCATTGTCATAAAGAAACAGTGATACTTGGCTTAGCAAACAAAACTGATATGAGTTGCTGTCTACTGAAAACAAGCTAAAATTATTTAAATAAAATGTAGATGTAAATGAGGTATGACTGGTGTCCATCAACGGCTAAATGATAGCATAATCTTTTAAACATTTAGCTACAATGAAGCTTAAAGAAACATATTAAAACAACCACAATTCTTGTCTGCCTGCAATTACTATTAAGCAAAAACTATTGTAGATTTGTGAGAACTGAGACGGTGCATGTGACATGGTTAACCAGCAGGGGCACTTGCAGCAAGTGTCAGGGAGTTCATCCTGTCCCTACTGAGCCCAAAGCTCCTGCTGCTACATCTGCACAGTCTCGCTCTCACTGAGATGGCTTCGATCAAAAACAAATCCCTGAAACACTTTACACCTCTTGTCGTTTGTTATTATTTTTCTCGCTCTCATTCTCCTCGCTCTCTTGCTAAGAAAGGTTAGCTTAGCTAGTCGGCAGCACTTTGTGTTTTGGTTCCTGGTGTGCTGTAGTTTTTTTTTCTCAGCAGGCTGTTAAACTAGCTTAGCAAGTGAGACTGTCTTGATCATTCATCTTTTTTTTTTAACAAACCTCATGTTGATTCCAACTAACGCTTTTAAGTGTGATGTTTCAGGTCTTACATTAGCATGCTAGAATTGAGGCTCAGGATTGTCCCAAATTGACTAGTAGGTGAGTTGAATGACTGGTCGACTAATTGGTCTTCCCCTTACGAAAATTAACTTTGGTTTTAATATAGTAAAAGTGTGGTAACCTTGTTTTTTGTTGTTAGTTAAGTTTAATGTAGTAGAACCACAGTTAATTTGTGTTGAACCATGGTTTAACCATAGTAACCATTATTTTTATAGTTTTATTTGAAATAAAATTATATGTTATTTGTCTCACTTTGCACGTTTTTTTTACATTTGAACTTTTAACATGACTTAGATAAGCAGGACACACTGGTTTTGTTTTTACAATTTTATGTGCAGTTGCATTATTTAAAGGGGAAAAATCCACCTCATAATAAATGAGTCAATTGTTAGATGACTAGTCAAATTTACAAGCAGCTTCCAGACTGAGGCCTAAGTCATAGCAGCTGTGGTTTTCCTAAAGGAGTTCCGTCTCCTGTGTGTGCAGATGCAGGGCACTCTGGAGCTCGGCTTCATCATGTTTGTGCTCTGTCTTCCTATATTAGAGTCTTGAATCAGCAGCCTTTAATGAGTCACATCACCGGCTTTACATTTCCGATGTTATTGCTGACTCGCTTTGCATTCTAGCCTCAGGCACAAACCAAGATCTGAATAAAACATACATTGATCTACTTAAAAAAAAAAAATATATATATATATATATATATATATATATATATATATATATATATATATATATATATATATATATATATATTTTTTTTTTTTTTTTTTTTTTTTTTAAGTAGATCAATGTATGTTTTATTCATATATATATATATATATATATATATGTGTGTGTGTGTGTGTGTGTGTGTGTGTGTGTGTGTGTGTGTGTATATATATATATATATATATATATATATATATATATATATATATATATAAATATATATATATATATATATATATATATATATATATATATATATATATATATATATATATATATATATATAATAGATGTAGGAAGTGGATAAAAAACATGATTCAATTTGAAAAAGAGGTCATTATTTATCAGATTAGCCATGAAATAAAAGAAGAGAAGAAGGAACATAAAATGTGCTTTTAAAGGGATATACACAATGAAAATGAAATAAGAAGTCTGTTATCATTTACAGGTTCATCTCAATAATAGCTTTTTGAAGATGCTGAGTTGATTTTCCAGCAGGATTTGGCACCTGCCTGCACTGCCAAAAGCAGTGGTTAAATGACCATGGTGTTGGTGTGCTTGACTGGCTAGAAAACTCACCAGATCTGAACCCCAGAGAGAATCCATGCATGGGGTATTGTCAAGAAGAAAACCTGCCACAAACTGATCACCTCCATGCCACGCCGAATTGAGCATGTACATGTACAGTAAATGAAAACATTTTTAAGAAGACTAACAATACACTTAAAAAAAAAGTATTCTAATTTGTTGAGATATTGAATTGGTGGGTTTTTGTTAAATGTGAGCCAAAATCATCACAATGAAAAGAACCAAAGACTTAAACTACTTCAGTCTGTGTGCATTTAACTTTATTCAACACACAAGATTCACAATTTGAGTTGAATTACTGAAATAAATGAACTTTTCCACAACATTCTAATTTATTGAGAAGCACCTGGACTTAACCTCATGTCTTTCCCAAACCATACGACTTTCTTCTGCAGAAGACAGAAAACACTTTGAAAAAGGATGCAAAAGCATGATAACAGTAGTCCATGTGCACTATTTTTAGCTGTTAGCATTCATTCTAATAAGCAGAACTCAGTTAGAACCAAATCAGTCCGATTCACAAACAAGTCTTTTACCCTAGCGCTGTGAACAGAATTAGCCAATTTATTTAAAAGGTCTGACTCAAAATTACAACTGGTTTATGAATCATTCACACAGTTTTGTGAAGTCGATCAACGGATTCACTGAAAAGATCTGAAAACAGCTGGTTCAAGTATTGCCACAGTACATCTCTTATGAACGCCCAGGGAAATCTAGGCTGTATATGTCGAGTTTAACTTCAATTTAAATGTTGACCTTTTCCTTACTCAAACTTCTAGAGTGCTTTTGTGTTGTTTTTATAGCAAAACAATTCTTTGAAGTTTCATTTTAGTTTTCCCATATTAGAAAGAAAGTCATATTGGTTTGGACCAACTTGGGGTCGTGTTGATGACACAAATGAAATTTTAGGGGAATTTTTACACCAATACATGCCAAATCTTTTACAGTGAGATCGAATATGGTGCCTGTTATCAGCTTAGGTATTCTCTTCATCTTCATGTTCCTGGAGCCTAGCCAGCCACATGAGGTCCCCTTTCCTGCCCTGCTTCCTCCAGAACCATTGTACCTGAAGATAGCATTTTTGCTTTAAATGTCAGTGATGGATTAGCCATCTGGTCAGGGGTCACTGGCAGCCATGTAGTTTGTAATGGCCTGAGTTGCGTGATTACCGGTGCCGATGAGCCGACTGAAAGATGGTTATGCCAGGAATCAATGAGCCTGTTAATACCATTTTGGCTCAAAGTGCCTTTTAAGAGATCCAGCTAATCGCAGCAGGCATTTTAATTGAGCAAGATATTAACGGTGGTGTAGCTCAGACAGAGATCTGAAAAAAGCATTAGTTCAAAGGTCTGTCTGTCCGTGACTCTGTCCAGAAAGTGAGATTTTAGCTCTTTTTCTTTTCTCCTCTCATATCTCAAGCTTTCTAAAGGGTGAGCTTCAGTTCAGTTCGTCTCCTGAAATAGATCGGCATAATAAGTCTTTTTAGATGTAGGCGTTCTGCTAACATCAAACCTGGATGTAAACAAAGCAATATTAACTGCTTTTTTATTATTTACTCATTCTCCTCCTCACAATCACATAGACTGGGGCTTCCTTAGTCAGATCACCTTACATCTTACATTAGTGAGCGATGTTTTCTTTTTCTCATCTAGGTATATTTTAAACCGTATGCTGTATATTTGCTTTAGCAAATGCCCAAAAACAAACTTTGAAGTGAGTACCTATTTGTAGAAAGATTATGAGTACACTTTAGTCACAGTTCAGTATAAAAGTATGGGGTTTAGCAGAACAGCTCATGCTGCCTGCAGCCTCATTGCTTTGAGGTTCCCATTTCCTTTTTCCAAACTGCAGCAGTGACATCTAGTGGACAGGTGCAGAACTGTGAATGTACAGGGCTGTGCTCTGAGACTAACTTCGCTGAATCATAAATCGATAGCTACTGCCGTGTCTGTTTCATAATGAAATTGGATGTAAATCTCAGAAGACAGAGAGGCATGATTCTAGATGACTCTTAATATAATCCGCTTCAGCAGGCTTATAATATAGATCCAGGCTTTTCAACCACTGGGGCTCCATAAGAGTTCAGCAGGGGTTTAGTAGAGAGATTAGTGGATTTGGGGAATTTTTATGACGTTTTTAATAACTATTTAAATAAGCAGTTATTGATAATGAAGTGTTAGTTACTGATCTTAAAGAAAGCTATTCAAAATCAGGGGTCTTTTAAGACCCCATGTTGCATATATATATACTGAATGCATGATAGATGCTGTCAGTAATGCTCAACAAGCTCAATCGAGTTATTCCTTAAATTATAAAACCTACTGAATACACTCACAAAATATACAGTACTCACATGAGGCCACACAGACTTTGACATCTTATTTCCAAAAGCTTCAATAGGAACATAGCGATGCTTCAGGCTTGATTTGTTTTATTTGTAATTGCAGCAGAATCTTCTTGGCGCTCACACTGGGTGCTCAGGTCTAGTTCCAGCAGGTGAGTGCGGGACCAGTTAATAAAGCGCACGCTGCTCCCTGTGGAAATCAACCACAACCTGACCTACAAGAATGAGTCTGTTTCCTCTCCCTACCCACAATGTTTTATTCATGAGAACTTTTGCTAGATATAGTCTCTGATTTCCTTTTTCCCTCTGAGAGAAACAAGTCTTTCTTGTCAGAACATAGATGCCCCGGACCCAATCATTTCTCAGGTCCTGCTGGACTGATCCCAGACCTGTCTCATGTCCTGCTGAGTGACGTGAGGTCAAAGAACAGTGATTTCATTAATAAAAGCTGTATTGCTTGTTGCTCCCAGGTTACATAAAGAATCGTTTCACTCAACAGATTACAGCTCATTTTAACGGTGCAATAACTTGCTTTCAAGGTTTCCTCTCAAGAGAAATATTGTTTTGCCTTTTTTGAGCTTGGCCGCTGTATTGCTATGTGAATTGTTACTTTTATATGGCAGGTTTATCAGAGCAGCCAATATCTCCAACATTTTAAGACATGGTTTAGTTTATTCTTGGACATACCTCAAGCCTGAAAACCCCATTTATACCTGGTTGTTACATCTTGGGTGATCTCACCAGTCAACTTAAGATAAGAAGGGGAAATTATTATTTTGTTCAATCCGAAAGTTAATGTAATTTTAGAAGTTAATGCATTGCAAAAACACAAAGAGCTTTTAATGTATCTGTTGTGAACATCCAAAGGCATTCTTATTGGATATTGCTTGTGTTATGACATCAGGAAGGTAATTTTGCTCTCTTTCTCTCCATGTCTCTTTATTCATTCTGTTTTCCCTCTTTCACCCCATAACCTTACCCTGTCTTCACTTAGCCTTAAATGCTTCCAATCTATGATTCTGATTTAGTGGTCCATTAAAAAGTTTTACAGCACCTGGTGACATCATGGGCCAGTCGGATGTGTTAGGGAATATGAATCTCCTGGGCCTCGCAGAGAATCTAGTCTCCTCTCCAGGGAAGAAGAAGAATTCCCTTGTAACCGTTCCCTTGGCTGTGAGGTCTCAGCAGCTGTTCTGACACAACAGGAGACAAAAATCTCACTTAATTACTCTAATTAACACTTTTTTCCCCTTAATGCATTTAATTAAATTGCTTCAGTTTAATTTATCACAGCACTTTAATTTCGCTAGTGCTCCCAGCCCAAGCTTTTAAACACTAATAAGACGGTTTGGCAATGTTGAAGACTTTATAGTGGAGTTTGTTGCTACCCCAAGCAGCAGCCAGGGTGGTCAAATACACATGGGGGGGGGGGGGGGGTGTTACGAAAGCATTTATGTAATAATCACATTTTGTTGCTTTCCATCCTGAAATGAAGACGGACACAGTTTGTGTTTCATCCAGTTTTATGCTTTATTATCTCACTGCAACTTATAACGTCCAACTGAAAGATATAACACCAACAAGTCAGAAAAAAAAAAACATAAATAAACAGAATCACTGAGTTGAGGAGTTTCCACTCGCGGTCCAGGGGCACCTAGATCAGGCTGAAAGGTCAGCACCCATTCATACCACTGATGGCTCTTAAATTAGCTGAAACCAGATTACATAGCTCCGATCATGTAAACTGAAGTGTTGTGGTAAACTGTACAATCCACACAGCACCACTATTTACCATGCAATTACTTACACTGTAGAAATATGGAATTATGGTATTTATTGTTAATGTCACTCTTAGTATAGGCTACTTATATTAAATATTAGGTAATATAAAGGCAATAAGTCATTTTTATAGAGGTTGTTTTTGTTTTAATTCAGTTCACTTTTCATGATACACATGGCTGTGTAACACATTAGAAATACCACTGTTTTCTTCTCCTTCTTCCTCTTCTTCATTTTGTAATAATGAGCATGGCTTTTGCCTGATTCATGATCTAACTAATACTAACTCTGAAATCAAGAATTACAGTAGCATCCATTGGGGCAATTGCAGGTTTAATAGTTGTAATAATCTTTAACTGAAGTAAAATATTAATTCAATACTTAATGTAATATAAATTAATATTAAATAAGGCAGTTGTGTGTTCAAAAATTGTTGGGGATTCTGGAATCCTGTTGAACTTATATCTGGTGTTAATGCATATTTGATTTTTCTATCCAGGAATGGTATGCATTCATTGTATATTCATTGTGAAATATATATATATATATATATATATATATATATATATATATATATATATATATATATATATATATATATATATATATATACCCTATATATATCCTTTATATATACCATATATATATATATATACCATATATATATATGTGTGTGTGTGTGTGTGTGTGTGTGTGTGTGTGTGTGTGTGTGTGTGTGTATATATATATATATATATATATATATATATATATATATATATATATATATATATATATATATATATATATATATATATATATATATATATAGTAGGGGCTATCAGACTCCGATTATGAATGATAAAATAACCTTATAATTCATACACTACATCAGGGATCCCTTCAAATCTGGACCATGATGTCCACTTTCCTGCACAGTTTAGCTCTAACCCTAATCAAATCTAACCCTGAACCTGTTAATCAATGTCTTCAGGATCATTACAAAATCAAAGTTAGGTGAGTATGATCAGGGTTGGAGCTAAACTCTGCTGTGCACTGGCCTTCCAGGGCAAGATTTGAGGAAACGCTCAACTGCATGGTTGAGCATAGTGCATAAGTACATAAAGCATAATGTATAGTGCGTCAGTTTGAACTGAACACTGATTTAATCAGAAAAGGTAATTGTTCTGTCTCCCCATTAACATTTCTTCAGATGAGAAATAGACAGGAAACTGTCCAGAAACGCCGACCTAATAAACAATATAAACGGTTGCATAGGGCCCTGTGGCCTCCAGGGGGTTCGGACATTTCAGTTTCAGTCGCAAGTGTTTATGTTTGAAAATGAAGTTTTAGTTTTACAACACTATATTGCTGTTTAAAATTTATCATTGATGTGACAGAAATGGAGAATAAAAATGCAAGTTCACTCTGACAGCAGGTGGCGCTTTAGAAACAGCAGAAATACAGTTACCATGGTTACCCCTATAAATATAGCAGTACTGTGCAAATGCATCTTCTGACACCTTGTTTGTCATGGAGGTCAAAGAAAGTCAAGCAGTATTTACATGTTTTCAAACAAGCCAATCAGATTTTTTAATCACTTTGGTGTTTATAAAATAACACAAATATTTATTAATCTCACAAAATTTTCTTACATTTTTCTGAAAGCAATGGTTGAGCTTTAAACATTTTTAAAATTATTAAATAATAGCTAAAAGTGCTTAATAATATAGGTTCATATACTGAAAGATCAACACTGAGTAGAGAATTAAGACAGTTTGGTACTTTTTTACAACAGGGTTATTATAGTCATCTTAAATAAAATATATATATATATATTTTAAATGTTACTTGAAATAAAATAACGTTAACTGAAATAAAATACTTGTAATGTTTTATTTTAGCTAGCTGACAAGTCAACATTTCCCATTTTCATTTAGTTTATCTTAATGTTATAAAATAACACTAAAACTGAAACTGAAATAAAATCATACTGTAGTTAAAGTTATAATTGTAATTATAAATCATTGCTTTATAATAAAGTGTCAGTGTAAGATGTATACGATGGGGGGTCGGTTATGGGGGGGGGGGCTCTTTTGAAAATCTGCTTTGTGCCCCCAAATTGCTTGGGCCTGCCCTGTAACTGGTGTATAAAATGGAAGCTGAATTTTAAAATTTGTGTTTACCATTCCAAAATATAAATTTACTGTCATCAAAAGAAAGACTTGTTCTAGTGCCACTGTCTAGCTCATGATCACCGACTGACTCACAGTGTGTTTTTAGTGAGTTCTGACCACCACCTCCTCGAAGAGCTCTGCAGGTGCCTCAGACAGATTTATAGCTGAAATTATCCACGAAAATGCTCCTGGAGGTAATACCACACAATATCACCAGTGCTGAATATTGTGCCTAACTGAGTGATGATGTAATATTCTGTGAGTGAGTGAGTTTGCATATATGCATCAATTTCACAAGTACAGTGCGAATAAAGACAATAAAGCATACAGCGCACCCTAGAGTGAACTACAAAAACATGTAAACCTTCAGCTCCAAAGGGAAATAATACTGCTGATGAGATAGATTGAGGATGAAGTTTGTTTGATTATCACTCTAGAGATTGGATTTTAAAATCACGCTTCATGTCACACTAATTAATGTCAGCAATGTAATTAAACTTCAAATGTGTGTGGTATACCTTACAAGAATATTCCAGGTTAATTACAAGTTACCTCAAAATATCATTTCAACTCATCTGTTATAAATAAAAGTATACAGCTAGATATGCATTTACAACAACAGATATTCAGATGTTGACATTTTAATGAAATAGCTTTCAATCCCAATAACACTGTTGCGTTTAACTGCTTGATTACATCAACATTTTAAAACATGTTACAAATCAAAAGGGTTGAATCAAATCAGTGACAGTGTAAACAAAAGGGCATTTTAACAATCAGAAGGTGACCTGTTGTTCTAGATACCGAAAAGCCAAACATTATGATATGGAAAGGCACTGACACATAAAACATACAGTGAAATACTGTATAAAGCACAGCACCAATGTTCAGTAAAACTGTAAGATACTGTAATCAGTCCCAGATATAATAGGCAAAATAAATGTAACATCATGCATTGAATGCATGTTATAATATTGTACATGAATGTATGGAATATAAAATGTATATAATATTGCATAATTGTGTATTTTAAAACTTAGTTACTGGAAAATCATTCTGAGGACTTTTTCGACATTCATGTGTCAATTTTGGCATGAAATATAGGCCTAATTCTGAGTTCTAGAGTCTTATTAGTTTTACAGTGATATTACTATCAAATTTGCAACAAAAGGTATGAAGCTGAAGCTCACAACAGACTCATATCATTTAACAAGAACTGCAGATAAAGAGAGAATGACAACGAGTACTGCAGTGTTTTCAGTGATTAGACAGAGTGTTTGGGATTTTTTAAAGCCTTAGATTTTAAACCACACTCATTAAACCAGATTTTATCAGAATCAGCTGTTCCTTTTAAAACCAAACTAAGCAAAGGTCTGTTTACACAGGCAAATCTGATCTCAAATCAGATCTCTTGCCGTCATTTTTACATATGTGAACATATGCCCCAGAGTTTAGAAGTGATCCAGTTACTTCTCATGTCCATTGATGTTCTCAGGTAGCAGACCCTCCATTACAGCATGTTGAGACTCGAGAATCTGGATCCAGACAAAGCAGATGAACAAAGAGGTATAGCCTAAAGCTAACACAGGGGTACATGTACTGTAAGTGTTTGTGGAAACTCACCTGGAAAGTCGGACTAAAGGCAATCAGGGTTTGCATGTTGGTGCTGTAATAGCCAAGAACATAATCCCCTGCCGGCAGGGGGAGCTCACTTTTACTCATCTGGACCTTAAACAGGAAGTGCACCCCTCATGTTAGTCCTAGTGTAGTAATTTGTTAGCATCATGCTAAGGTTTTTTTTAAATTTCGTTTTAAGATGTGGGTGTAAAAGTAAAGAGATATAAAATTATATTCTTGTCATTATTTTCTCAATGCAGACCTGTTCTCAACACTAAAACTTTTAGTCTGCCATACCGTCACGACTTCGCCGTTGGCAGCTACTTCATCATCTTTGACCCAAGCGAAGGTGGAGTAATCAGAGGCACTTTTAAAGCCAATCTGCACACAGAGATATAAATCACCACTAGTTACTGACCCGCTTTGTGATACAGATCTCCTTTTGGTCTCTTTCTGTGCTTGTGTTCATCCATCAACCTCTGTTTTTCTGTTTCCCTCTCACCTTGTACAATCCGATCCAGTCCCAGGTAGAGGACTCAAAGTTTTCCAGAATGGTGTAGGTGAATGTGGGACCTTCATCAGCACTCCAGTGTCCCTCCACGGTTAGTGCGACGAGAGGCGTCTCAACCTTTTTTCTCATCTGCATGAAGAGATCGAGACAAATTTGGACTAAATGTACTCATGCAGGCTGAAAAGTAGATGTATCTAAAATCATAATTATTAAGGATTTTGATTCTTATTATTTAAGCACATTTACTTGAATTTGATCAGCTCTGTAACTGTACAATTGATCAGCATTGTAACTGATAGATTAAATATTCAAGGCATACATTATTCATACCTCCAGATTGAAGGTCCCAATGACGGGTTTGTGGTCACTGACCCCATATGAGACATCACAGGTGTACATGTTCTGTGTCACCTTAAAAGGATACTCCTCATCATCAGCTGACGATGTTGTCGAACTATTCTCATCCTCAGTGTCTATAGCTTTGGGCTTTATCCTCCACAAGATACGATCCGTCCAGGCAGGTTTCCGCTTTTTACCACTAATCATTGACCCATGCAAAAAAAAAAAAGAATAAATAAATAAATAAATATGTATTCATATAGAATGTAAATTATACTGAACTAATAATTGCAGAGTGATATTGTAGTCTTTACTAAATTATATAGATAGTATATATACACACTATGCACTATGCACCACTAAAAAAGGTTGGGGTCAGTAAGTTTTTTTTATTATTATTTATACTTTTTATTAAGAACTTAATACTAGTCGGCTATTTCAATACAATTGTGATTAAATGTATCTGTAAATCTGTTATTTCTATTCATCAAAAAATCCAGATCCAAAATTGTTAAGGAGCACAGCTGTTTTCAACATTGATAACAATAAGCTTTGTTTCTTGATCATTTAATCAGTATATTAAAATGATTCTAAAGGATCACGTGACACTGAAGACTGGAATAATGATGCTGAATATTCAGCTTTGCCATCACAGACATAATTTTACATTTTAAAATATATTCAAATAGAATATACTTATTTTAATTTATAATAATATTTTACAATTTTACTGTTTGTCCTTTATTTTTGATTATTTGTATGCAACCCTTGTGAGCTTAAGTCTCCCTTGTTAGCTTTTTTTTTTTTTTTTTTAAACATGAAAAACTTTACTGACCCCAGACTTGATAGCTAGATAGATAGATAGGTGAGCTGTGGTTGTATAATGAGAATTCCATGTCAAATTCCCATTTCCATGCAGACATGAAACCGACATGCAGTTTTTTTCCATAAAACAGCATGCAAATGCATCAAACGCCAGCATATCAAAGTGAAACAAGCTTTCTACACAGTGATGAGATGCTTAGTGACATGTTATATGACAGGTGCAAAGCAATTCTCCATGACAGCTGTTAAAAGCCCAGTGACACACCGACAGCATTTCATGAATGTGTGTTCATGTATTATACATACGATGGAAGGGCTGGATGAATAAATGGAGTAGATGGTGTATACATGATTTCCTTTTTTCAGAAAACCTATTTCACTTTTTTCACCTTGATTGGTAATCTTGAAAATAAATTCAAAGCTTGAGCTGATCTTCCCATTGGAGACATAAACTTCATCTGCTTCCATTACAGACAAATTCAGCAAACAGGTGACAGCTAAATGTGGAAAAGATGTGTTCTGAAGACACTTTTGTACACAGTCACAGATTCAAATACTCCCTGGTGCAGAACACCTCCTATATTCCGGCCATTTATGTTTGATGGGAAATACAATTCCTTTGCATGATAGGAGCAACTTAATTTACATTAAGGGTAGTAAACTGTAACTTTATAAAATGTGCGAGCTTAGGATGTTCGGAGGTAATTCCCATTTAGAACCCGAGGTACAACATGTACTTTATCACTGCTATGCTGCATAAACATCTTCATCAAGATCTTCAACCTCCTCATCAATTTTTCTTAAAGTTTGTATACTGTAGATATGACTGAAATGCTTTCTGGAGCATCTGATTATGCAAAGATTGAACAATGAGTGAGAGGACTGCAGTGTTTTAAAGGGATGTGATGGTGAGTGCTCTATGAGAGGAATTCTGGGTAATAAATGGGCTAAGGTAAAGGTAAGGCCAAAAAACAAACACAAACATTTCTTCTCAAATCTTACATAAAGCCAAACCATGTCTTTGGCGCTCTGTGTGGAGAAAGAATGACCATGAATTTCTTCTAAGAAACACAATAAAATAAATGTATATCTAAGACTGTTTCCACTTTCAGGCACTGAAAATAATATATTTGTATTGTGTTAATAATGTATAAGTGTGTATGTACCTTGTATCGTAAGTCTCAGAGAAACGGTCAAACTTATAAGTGGGTTTAAAGCACAGCAGTCCCTCTTCAAATTCCTGAAGAATAGCTTCTTTCTTCTTCATCATGGTCAGCTAAGAGCCAGAAATCAATAGAATAGAATAGAATAGAATAGAATAGAATAGAACAGAATAGAATAGAATAGAACAGAATAACATGTCTCATGTGACATTTGCATGTTGTTAAACTAATGATGATATACTAAGCAAGTACAACTACTGAGTGAAACTACAACGACTAACTTCTTTTGATGCACTTTCTACTTTAAAAAAAAAATAATTTGTATAATCACCATGTTAAAGAGCCATTGTTTTCAGAAGAGTGTGTATTTGTGCTATCTTTGTGTGCTTGCCTGACCTGATCTCTGTTCCACAGCAGGTTAAAGCGGCCATTACTGATCGAGGAGCGGAGAAAGTGCATCCCATGGTCAGCGATACGAAAGTTCAGATCCCCAAACCAGAAGACTACCCTGAGATACGGAACAACAGCAATATGAGAACCATGACGCATGTGAGAATGCATGACCGCGAGCAAATTTACCCCAACTTAGCACTGACTTGTGGTCAAGCACTTGTGGAGTGTTGTACATATCAAAGTCTTGCGTGTCCAGTATGTATTCAAACTCATCCATGCGTTGCAGGGCGTAGTTCATATGAGCCGCCAGATGACAGTTCAAAAAACACAGCATGTGACCGTAGAATGAAAAACGCACAGACACACCGCCTTTATTTCCCTGTAAGAATAAATACAAATGCATTAGTCCAGCTGCATATTATTAAAAGGAAAAAAACAAAACAGTAAGTGTCTGTGAAATGTAAAGATGTAAAGGCTATACCATACCCAGTATCCGAACAGGCCCGTGCGGGTGTATGTACTTTGGATGTCTCTGATGAAAGGCAGGTGGACCTGCTTTGCAAACAGTATCAGCAGCAAACCCTGCATCCTCACTGAAGTCACCTGAGGACAGCAAAACCAAAAAGCCTTTTCATACGCCAAAGCTTCAGTGCATTTCGCAACACACACGTCACAAGCCGATTTGACCTCCACATCAAAACCGACAGCATCATAGAAAGAGGATTTGACATGGTTTCTACGCAAGAAAGCTATAGTAGGCCTTATACAGTGAAAGAAAACAAAAGAGGAAACATGTATTTGAGCTTAGAATGGATAAGTGTCCTTGATACGTTGGCCTAAGAAAATAAGGAGATTGGTATTGCAAATTCCTGGGATGTTTTGGTGAAGTGGAATTCAGTTCTGAAAATCAGAGCTAATTAGTTATGAAAGGCAGAATGGGACGGGCTCACATCAAATCAGAGGTTATGGTACACAAATGTGCTGATGTGAAACAAAGCCTCTAGTGTTTTCAATGGCCTGCAGCGAACAATGGAGTTTAACAAGCTTAATGAGGAGACGGCTCATCCTGATTGTGTCTCTCTGTTCCATTGTAAACATATTGTATGTATAAGGACACTCAACACCTCTCTGTCTTTCACACTCTCTAAACTGAGTTTGCAATGCTGAGATGGACAATGTTTTTTTTATGTTTTTTTTTGTACCTTTATATATCCCATTGGTGCAAGGGTATCCATGAGAAGGTGACTCCATGAGTCCTCAGAAATGAGATCAGAGATATACCGCACTGGATTGGCATTCACTTCCTGTAGACTAGAGCACAAACACATCTGCTCATCTTGTATGACAAAACAATGTAAACTTACCAATTGACAGAGAAATTCATTCGGTCTCATAGATATATTATGAACACACACACACACACACACACAAATTGGTGTAGGATTTACATGGAAACAGTTTTCACTGTGAAACTGGTACTAAATTTCATAATAAAGTTGAAAGAACATACTCCAGTAATTTTAGTTTCATTTACACTTTGGAATTTGATATTTGATTCTATATTATATATCTGAAAATTATAATTTTAAATATATATACAGTTCAAGAACGGTTAAAGAAAGTAATACTTTTATTGAATGGGGATGCATTAAATTGATCGAAAAATGATTTCTGTTTCAAACAACAATAGCACAGCCGTTTTCAACATTTATAACACAAGGTTTCTAAAGCAAACCAACTCATCAAAATGATTTCTGAAGGATCACGGGACACTGGAGACTAGTCATTTTCAGTATCATGGAGTAACAATGCAGAAAATTCAGCTTTGCCATCTCATAAATAAATTACTAATATATATATATATATATATATATATATATATATATATATATATATATATATATATATTAAAATAGAAAAAAGCTGTAATAATGTTTAACAATATTACTTACAATTTACTGTATTTTTGATCAAAGACTTCTTCATATCCATTTAAAAAAATCTTGCCAAACCCAAACTTGGTATTGTACATATTAGTAAATTAACATATTTATTGAGTATAAATCTGCTGATCATGTGATTCAGGTGATGTTAACTCACCCAATCACATAGAGGTCAGTGGCCGGCTGTGAGTCAAGCTGCAGTAATGACCTCACATCAGCAGGGGGCTCCGCTGTGCCAACATTCCATGTGACCATGTGCAGCCTGAACAAGAGAAGAAGACACAAACAGAGCAGGAATGAATCAATAAATGAGTTGGGTTCATATAAACTCTGAATTATATATCTGAGAAATGTGGGAAAGTATCTGAAAAGACAATGTAAAGATAAAAATACAACAAACTTGCTAGCAAATCACCAACAAAATCCAAAGCCCACACAAACAAAAACACAAGTCTATCTAAAACTAATTTTCAGTGACTTAATACACCTGAAGGACTCTCTGTTGGTGTATTTTCCACAGAGGTAAAAGGCTTCATCTAGCGTGCGGGACACTTCCTCATTTGCCTCATCATCTGAGCTGAGATCTTCTAAGCAGACGAGCAACTGAGCGAGACGCTCGCGAAGAATCATCCGTGATGAAGTAGACTGAGTCGCCGTTGTGGACGTACTATCGGATCGCACACGTGGGACATCAAATGTGTCAGACATCTTGTTGCTGTTCTCCCAAAACAACTGATAATCTGAAGCCTGATTCATCCAAACCAAGAGATCAGCAGAAGTGAGTAGATCTGTTATCTGATTCTCTATCGTATCGATTGTGTTTTCTCCCAAAAAAAAGGTCAAATGTCCAAAAAGGTCCCAAAAAGTTCAAATGTCTAAGTGTCCAAGAGCTGGTTTAGGTTCAGCAGATGCAGATATCCCAAGTTTTGTTCATGTTGTAGTTCCAAGATTCTTATTTTTCCAGTCTCCTCAGAGACAATTCATCATTATCCTTTGAACCTAGACAGCCTCAGAAATCTAACATTTGCGATTAAATGGAACCCTTTTTGTTGATCTACATGTTTTCATTGCTTCTTGTTGCTTGAATGGACGAGTGTGTGTAAAAGCATGTGTTTTGGAGAGTTTCTGGGATTATGAAGTGTAATCTGGAGCAGTGGAGAGCCACGTGAAGGAGGCCAGGAATGCAAAAAATGCAAAAATCACTAACAGGCCTGATCTCCAAATCACTGCATGTATTGTTGCAGGTCTTTAGCGACGCAAGTAAATGTCCACAGAAGCTAATCCGCTTTATGCAAGAACTGGCCTCAACACTGGAAATATTTATTGGACTCTAAATAAGAGATACATTTTGAAAACAATGTGTGGGGGGGTCTAAATTTAAATATCTTTAATTAAAATGTGAGAGCATAATACCAAACTTTAACAAACTAGCATTTTTCATTTAAATATGAGAGAGCTATTTTTACTTCCATTGGGTTAAATGTTACTCTATCAGAGTTGAAATATCCTTCTTGCAAAACAAATTAAATTATAATGTGGGAGACTACGTTCCAGATTACTTGATGAACACAGTGATCCACTGCTTTTAATCTGTGACTTATAGTATTGACATTTGTATTATTAAAAATGTGTAATAATTAGTCAAATTAAATGTTTATTATTATAAATTGAATATTTATTAACAGTTGATATAAAATTATGAAATTAAATTATGAAATTAAAAATAATAATAAAGTCTTTTCATGTACCGCCATAAATCTTTGCCAATAATTTGTGGTCATCTCTACACCTTACTTTTTTTCCCCATTTTTAAACCAGGAAATTTGTATAGGCACTAAGAAATTAGTCTAAAATAACAATGTAGTTCTCAAATCCAGGGTAACTATCTTTCCGTCCCATTGCTCTAGAATACAGTCACATGCAAATTCTTAGGGGCAAAGAAGCATTCAGCAATAGAGAGAAAGAAAAAGAGCAGGCACATAATGACAAAGCAATCGGTCTTGTGCCAAATTATAAAACTTTTGAGAGAAACACCAACATTCACAGTGCTTCCATGCAAAAAGAAGCAGTAATGCTGGGCAATAAAACAGACTTTACACACTGAACTCCTTTTAACGTTACTTCCCGTCCATTTCAGTTCTCAGTTGCATTTTCTATCACCCCCCTCCTCTTGACTATTTAGAAGTGAAGTAGGGTTCAGTTCACTGATCAAGGATGCTGTTACCTGAAAGCCTGATGTCCATACCTGGATCCAACATTGTGTGCGCTCATACTCAGACCTGTGTAGACAAAAACCGCATAAACAAGCATCCATGGTAATGTAAACTAATCTAATCTAAAGAGTTAAACCTGTCGCATTCGAGCTTTTAAACTGATAAAAAAAATCTGGATGTTACCTGATTATTTCTATGCTAACTAAAAACGCTCGAGCGAAGTACTTTTGCTATGATAACGAGCAAAAGTGTTCGCAATTTTTGTGCTGTAGGTAACGTTAGCTGTAATATAACTTCTATGATTAGCCTATCGAAATGTTATTTGATAAAAAGAATACTAGACATAGGCCACATCGACTTAAAGATTTGTATAAGGCTTGAATATGAGGTAGTTAATGTATAAACGTTTTCAAAAAGCATAACAGTCTGATCTTTCTCCCCTTGTATCAGTTTTATGTGTTGTTGTCACACAACGTTAAAATATGAAAAAGTGGGCTATCTTTAAACATCCATCGAATAAACTGAAAATATTTAGGGACTTAGCCTACAGGTTAAAATGTTCCTAAATCTAAAGCAAAATTCAACTTTGAATGAAATATCGTCGGTACCTTTCAGTCTCGGTCTTGTGGAGATTGTTGATTTCGGTTGTCTTGAATATTTATTCCGTACTCAACAGGTGCTATAGGACTGTGAGAGTTTGGGGTACGTGTTTACACCCCTCTACTTCCTCGCTGTCAGGCCAATCCACAGAAAGCTCTTAAAGCCGCAGAACTTTACTGTTTCATCATATAACGCCTGAAAGCTTTGGCTAGGTCATGAAAGGACCTGTGTCTACATCGATGTGGTAGGCATATATCGCAATCCTTTTGATTAGGGCATGAAACAGAAGATTCTCTGTTCACTGAAAACAACTGTTTTTATATGCAACATGAATTTAAAATATTTGCCCTTTCTGCACTGACAGTTAGTCTAAATAATTTCATACCGATTAATAATGTAGCTGTATGTTAGAAATCTGAGTTGTTGTCAGGAGCTCTTATACTAAAAAGATATACAACATTATTAACTTAATACTTAATTTAAAGTTCATAAATTTGTTTTTAGACACTGTGATGATAGTTTCATGCATACACGGTGATTTAAGTAGCCTAAAGGACACATGAGATTTTTATTATTATTATTCTGTGGTCAGTTTAAAGAAAGAATAATTTATTTGTTATAAACATGTCAGCCTATCTAAATGAGGACTTCTAGGACCAGATGGCCCTTTGCTTTATTTAGTTATCTCAGAGCTGAACGAATCGAGTTTTATTGCTACTGAATATAATTAATAAATACATTTAATAAGTATTTAAACATGTCACATATAGTATGTACATTTTCAACTGTGAAAATGAAATCCAAATGTCTGAATCAAACACAATCCCCTTTCTGAAGGCCTCATAAGAAGGGGTTAGTTTAATCTGGCTTCATCTCTTCAAATCCTGATTAGGCTGAACGTTTCACTTGATGAAGGGACGAGGGTTTGTCATTTGTGCTTGTTTATGTGTTTGTCCGGAGTGGTGTCGCTGAATGGGTTAGGTTTGAGTAACCAGCATGTTTACTGTGGAAATGTTGCAAGCCAGATTCAAACACCTGTCACCTATATGAGCACCACAGCTCAATGTGTCAGTGCGCTAAACACTAGGGGGACAACTGGTGTTAAGCATATAACTGAAAAATGTTCGATCAGAGAAGAAAATGTACCAATATACAGAAAAAAATAAAAATAAAAAACAATATTGAATATTTTTTTACAACTTGAGGATACGTAAAGCAGTAAAACAGTTCTTTTTAAAAGTATATTTATTTTTTTCACATCTCCAATGTAGTTTTATTGGAAGATAAAATGACAAAAGGCACAAATTCACAGTAAAAAAAAAAAAAAATGACATGACAAGGTGGGGGTTAAACATAAATTAATAAAAAAAAAAAATGTATTTCTATAATCACTGGGTTTTTAATTTCGACAAACATATTGTGAAATCTAACAACAACATATCTATGAGAAAGTCCTGTTTACCATGATCTGCTCACATAATGATAACACACACTGTGGATGATCAGTTCATGTGGATAGTTCCCTTTTATAAGCCACTTGTCTGTCATTCAAACACCAGCTTGGACTGATCAAGGACAAGTTTCACTCGAGTCTCCTGAGAGAAGAATGGCAACCTTGTCCAAAACCCCTTGAAAGGCTCATTTCTCAAGTTCGTGGCTACGTTCACAGTGTAAGCTTTGAAATGAATTTAAAAGTGAGAGATTTCTACGGCTCACAGCAAAAATACAACAACAATCGATGAATGAAAACATATCTAGACACCATCCTGCCAAAGAGGAGTGGCCAGGGAGGAGGGGCGGGGCCAGTGACAGTGATGGGCGGAGTTATCTGAAAGTTCCATTATAGACTGTTCGAATCAACAGTTCAAATTTAGTTTTTAATTCCCTAGGTCACCATAATCCCCACATTCCAGAAAATAGTAACTTCACCCACAGATAACACCCAACCATTACTAAACCACTAGATATAATTACTCTGGTTAGGTTGATGGAAGGCTGTATGTGCTGATATCCTGGCAGGATAGTCGGGATTATATTTATATAGTTTTTATGTGTTAATCTACATATATTTATATATTATATACAATTCAATACATACATCCATACATCACTTTGATTAGACTCAGGACCAACACAGTTCTGGTGTATCGGTGGTTGTATTATGACAGTAAAGATGTTTTAACACAGTCTACACCATAAAACCTGCATTCACTTATTAAGAACTCAATGGCATTGTTATGAATTTCAAAGAATTCGATGCGATTCTACAAGAATAATTGAACTCTTGTCAGAGTGAATTTAGGTGTGCATCAATGGGTCCTGAGCATTGGCTGAAAGAAACACATGGGTGTAAACCTCCATTCCAGTTACATGACGGATATCCCTCGAGCAAAAAAAAAGAAACACTGAGAACTTCAAATGCACATACATCACGTTACTTAGAAAAGACTGATTTAAAAATGCATCCTCAACCCATTTCATCTTCCTTACCTGATTCCAGGTAAGAAGCGATTGGAAGTGAGTATATTTGTCTTGAAGTCCTATTGACGCAACATTCTGAGAGGGGATGGATTATACACTAATAAAGTCACTATCTCACATGTGTGTTGATTGGAAGGGTTTGTGGAAGGAGGTATTATTGCTAACATCTGGATAAATGTGTCTTTATCCTCAAGACAAGTAATAAAAGGGGAAGTACGATAATGAATCCTTCAACAAAACAGAAAGGAGGTGAGACATGACGTAAAATATCCTCCTTAAGCACCTTATCTGGTAGCGAACAAAATAGTCAGGAAAAAACTTTTTCTATATTAGGAATGAAGCTTTTATGAAAGATGTCAAGACTAAAGGTTTAGCGTTGCCTCTTCAAGTTTTTTTAAAGACAGTCAGCCACTGAATAAAGAAAAGGGCGGAGCCTGATCTTGTAAACCAATCAAAAACAGCCAAGGGAGGGAGAGCTACACCTACTATACACCTGTCTTTTTTATAAAAAAAATAAACCAATACAATAACTTGACTAAAATAGCACACACAATGAAATTGTGGAAGAGATGACAATGCAACATTAATATTGACTGATTAACAAACAACACTTTTAAACTTCAACTTATTTCAAGAATGTGATACTGTTCAATGAGTCATAATAAACTATGTCTCGCATTAAATTATGAACAGTACTTGCAGTCTGACATTTTAAGGTGATTAAGCAGCTGCCAGTCAAAATGAATCCAAAATTCATCTCACAAATAAATGAATGTTCCGGATGACACGACTGTGATTGTACAGTACTCCACTATAAAGAGACACACTTAGATCCTGGATCAGCTGGTAAACAGATTTAAAAGTGGGTAAAAAAAAAAATAATAATAGTAAAATAAAATAAAATAAAGCAACAAAAACAAATCACTATAGATTAAAACAAAGCAAGGAAAACCGGCTTGGTCTGAAAACTATTCAGAGAACATTAACTTCAAAACCCTGTTTATACATCTGTCACAAGGATTCCACTGCCAATAGATATTCTGAAAATATATACACACAAATATCATCTGCTTTACATTAAACTCATCTTATAAATCCATTCTGCCGAGCTCCAAATGTTAAGGTAATGATCTGACATCATAAACGACGAACTGCTGATCGTCCCTGTATTTGTTTAAGTAGGCAGACTTCAGAAACTGGGCATGAGGATAGAACCGGAATAAAAGCCTACTGAACTAGTCAATGTGCTCCACTGTCAGACTGAAAGGAGGATGTGAAAGCTGCTCAGGACAAAAGGACTGGATGAAGGACTTCGATCACGATTAAAAAGACATGTTGCTTTGATGAGATTGAGGAGAGAGATGCTACTGGTCTCCAGAAGTTCAGGTCTGATCTGAGAAAAACTCACAGGAAATGACATGGCAGAGAGAGAGAGAGAGACAGAGAAGAACATTAATTTACTCTAAAGGTTAAACACCACAGTTATGTTCAAAAGAGATTACTAATATAATGATTGAATATGGTTCAGTACATAATCCCATTCAAAGGTTTTGAGTCAGTAAGATCCTGTCATCAAGGATGCATTAAATTGATCATTTTATTTATTTTTATTTTATCTTATTATTATTTTTTGTTTAATGCTACAACAAAATTAGTTTTCTATTAATAAAAGAATCCTGAAAAAAAAAAAAAAAAACTATTAATTAGCACATTGTTTTTCACATTGATAATTCTAAGAATTTTCTCGAGGAGCAGATCAGCATAGTAGAAAGATTTCGGAAAGATCATGTGACTATGAAGACTGGAATAATGATGCTGAAAATTCAGCTTTGCCAACACAGGAATAAATTGCATTTTCAAATGTTTATTTAAATAAAAAAACAGTTCTTTAAAATTATTAATAGCATTTCATATTTCTGTTTTGATTGTATTTTTTTATTATTAAATAAATGCAAACTTGGGGAGCATAACAAATATCCTTAAAAAATACAGAACAAAAAAAAACATCACGTGACATAATTGGCTGTGGCGTACAGTTACCAACCTAAAAATACATGTTTATTTTACATTTTTATTATTGTGGTTAAAAAATATATTTTGCAATGTCAATGAAAGGCCAAGTTCAGTGCAATGCACTCTGGGATTATTCTTTGCATACAGAAAATCCGCATACTGTACATACCACATAAACTATATACTCCCAAAAAAAAAGTTAATGTGCGTATGCTATCCCAAACATAGCCTATATACTGTGTTCATAGACTAGGAAATATGAAATAATTTTGAAGTTCTCACTTGCTGCTTCAGATAATGACATTAGGGGGCGCCAAAGATCATGAATTACCTTTTTGAACAGCAGCATCCAGGAACACAGAGCAGCCTCAGTCTTCAAGAGCCACCATGCCTTTCACTGGATCCTTCACTCTCATCTGGAAGACAGCGATGGGAAAGCATGCATGTGTAGATAAAGTAAACAGCTCCTTGCAGAAAAAGAAGGGGTTAAAAATATGATTCAGGAAGGACTTTATCTTTAAGGATTTTTCTTATTTTCTGGTAGACAACAGATCACTTGTGGAAGTAAAGTAGGAGACACTTGATTTCTGGGATAGTCCTGCAAAGTATGTGAAGCTGGGGATATCGCCAATACATGATGTCACTCATTCCCCAAACGGCACCTGAGAGCGCTGAACTGTGACCTGCTCCGCTCTGCTGCCCCTTTTGTTCGCAGTGACCAGACCTCATTATGAGCTACATTCAATTATTCATCTGCGCTGTTACACATAGTTGTCTTTGTACGATGGGAAAATGTGTGGCAGGTCGAAGGCGACACACAATGCACCAGAACATAAACAAAAACTCAGTCTCGCAACAAATGAATTGAGCTGTCAGTGCTCTGTTAAATTTGACAACAAAATATCTCAGGGTAAATGGTTTGTTTGGCTAACTGGCTAAAATTCACCATTACCATATAAAGGCTAGTTCAAACTGAATAACTGAAAGTGGAGAAAGACAGGGTAAATGTAAATCTACTGGAGGACGACGTCTCATCTGACCTCATCCAGTTCCCTCCTGGTCTCTTCCTCCATTCGGCGGATGTCGTCCATGTTCAGCTCGATCCATTTATCAATCCAACAGAACAGCTGCCGGTGGAAATTAGTGAACAAGCGCTTCTCTTGCTGTTAAAGGGAAGATGACTTTTATATAGTTTGAACTAATATCCACAAGATGCCATGACATGACATTATAAGTCAACATGAAATGGTAATCAGAACTCATGAAATAGTTAGCAAATGACACATTTTATGTTTTTGATAATAAAAAATTGAAATAATTTAAATTGGATAAAGTAAAAATTGCGGCCTTCCCCAACAAAGCCAAAAATGAGGGCCAAAAATGTAAGTCCTCTCAGTAAACTTTATTTTTAAGGAATAATCAGACCAGGAACATGCACTAAATACAGTCAAATCTGATTTCTGATTTTAACTTTAATATACTCTTTAATCAATCCCACTGACCTTTTGAATAAAGTTTTCCACTTTGTTTTGCAGGCCCCACCACTTGAACTTGACAGTAACCAGTTTGTAGGCACACATGTGTGGGCAGTCTGTCTTTTTAGGTAGCTCTTTCTACACAGACCCAAAATCCATTAAGCATTTGCATATCATTTCCCATTAATAAGCTTCCCACTCATACATCAAGCATGCACTTACTACATTTACACAAAATGTATTCAAGCAACACAGCCATTAGAAGAAGTGCTTTAAAATATATCACCCTCCAATCCGGACCGAGCGGCCCTCTTCCAGTCTTTGCAGACTTAAACTTAGTGGGGTCTTCCTCTGGTTTATAGTCCTATAGACAGACAGCGCTGATCAGATTAGAAAGTAACAGGTGGCAATTTTATCTAAGTGAAGCCCACCTTTGGCTCCACCTGACTCCGGTCTGCGATGTCTATGTACATCACCTCCACCTTCTTCCAGGTGTCTGGGTCTAGTCCGTGAACCTGTACACATGAACACAACAATCACGCTTAAGAACTCGACTGTCAGGTTAGACACAAATTTGTGGAGCTCATACACACAAACTATACTCACATTTTCCTGCTGTCCCATGTCAGGTTTGTGCCACGTCTCAATCTTGACGAGGAAGTTTTCTTTCATATACTCATTCTAAAAACACAGATACTCAATGAACAAACTGATAAACCATAAACTCTTCAGTAACATACTGACTGTCCTCTCTCCTTTCACTGCAGCTAAAGTTACTGTCTCCTCTTTCACACAAACAGTGAGTGTTTGTATGTGCTTGTTCTGTACATCTACATGTTCAACATGTTTGTTCATTCAAATTACAAGTATAACTAGAAAAATACACATTCGTGTACTTGTAAAGAGTGTATACTTACAGTAATTACTGACAGGTGATGCAGGACAGACAATAGTGGCCGGGGAAGGATAATAAAATATGAATTAGATCATTTCTATGTATGAAAACATCACAACTCATTTAAGACTTAACCTCATTTTAGCCCATGTGAACTTAGTCTGGAAGTAAAGATACTGAAATAATAGTTAAAATTAAGATTAGTTCTATTCAGACTGTGAGTCATTACTCATAAATTCTAATCAAACAACAATAAGCTTTGTGGCACATGACATGCAAGAAAAAAAAAAAAAAATGTGCGCACGATTGACTAATTCGTTCCCTTAATGTACTAAAACGTGCACACGATTACTATTGCGTTCTTTCGATTTACTATTGCATTTTTCGATTTGCTAAATTGTGCACACGATTAAGCAAATTGAGCGTATGAATTGGGAAATCGTGGGCACAATTTACGAAATAGAGGGAACGCAATAGTAATCGTGTGCACGTTTTAGTGCAATGAGGGAACGGATTAGTAAATCGTGTGCACGATTAAGCCTAATATTTTTTCCTGCATAACATGTGCGGGGCTCCGTATCATAGTAAAAAATGGTATGAAACAATAAATCAGCTCAGTAATGAATTCTGTTCACTTGAGGCAACTCTTAAGATGATGTTTTACTCCAATGCTGTTTTATGAGGAAAATGTCAGTTTAGTAATTTCTATGATTTGTGATTCTATATTTAAAAGCAGTCTTGAATAGGCAATTCTGACTTCTTAAAATCATGAAATGAAATCTATTATCTATAATCTATTTCACAGATGCATGTTATTTATCTTATTGTGAACGATTAATCTAGGCATGCTGTAGTATTATCATTATTATTAAATTTGACAGTCGTTTTTTTTTATCAAATCTCAATTTTTATTTTTTTTCTATTTGTTGCAATTATGTCATTGTCCAGCACTTTGGCTAACCTCGGTTGTTTTAAATGTGTTTAACAAATAAAATTGTATTGTATTGTATTGTATTCAATCTTGATTCCAGTAATGTATTCTGTTTAAACCACGGTCCCTCCACAACTGACCCCACAACAAACAAACTCCCACAACCTGAAAAGAAACATCTTTTGCTACTTCCATTTTATTGCACCTTTAAATGGGACATCGAACTCCCATCGGAACTGTAGAAGCTAGAGCTCTTGGCTCTCAACTGAATATCTGTAGACATCCCTGTCTTGGACAAATAGTGGAAAACACTTTCTTTCTTCAAGCAGCTTGCTGACAGATGGCCAATAATCTCAGACAATTTTTATTTTTTTTATTCAATACTTACATGATTAAATAATCAGAAAATTCAGTACAGCTCAATACTTGCCATATCAGCTTTTTCCATTTATTCAAAAACCAAACTGTAGACTTCAGTTTGTTTTAAGCACTGCAGTGAGATTTAGAAATATCTTGATAACATTCTTCAGCGAATGGGGAGACTGTCGTCTATGCGGCTGTGAAAATGATGTGAAGGGAATGTGTCAGTATAATCTCAGTTTCCTGTGCTGTAACTCCACTCCTGCTCAGCTCAAACAGTGAATTATTCAGTGCCCGCAAACACAGGGACAAGAGAAAGAGACAGGGAGAAATAGATAGGAAGACATAATAATAAGAAAGCGAGAGAAACAAAGAGCACATGAAAAGAAATCTAGCTTCTAAGCATGTGTGTGTGTGTGTGTGTTACCTGTGCGGCAGTATGGGTAGGCGTTCCAAGCTTTCTCGTGAATGTTCAGTGCTGATGCTGGCGCAAGCATTCGTACAAATGACGGGACTTTACTGAAAAAGCAAAAATGCAATTAGAAGTAGACTATATACAAAATAAACAGAAATGTCTATTTATTATAATTCTTTCTTCAAAACTTTTCTGTTTGTTTGAGCAATTTAACCAGGGGCCCGTTCTTCATACGTCGCTTATTACATCCGAGATCAAATGACACATCCAAGATGATATCATCGTGCTAATCATGATCCGGCTAATTGGGTTCTTCGAACACACCTGTTGTGTATGATTAGTATCGCTGGACTGAGTTATCGGAGATAATTGCGCGTTCATGTGTTGGCTTAAAAGGGGATATGTATCGATACTCGAAACCATTATCAGCAGGGCAGCGATTGGCTGGTGGCAAGACGGCAATGTAATGACATCATAAAATTTAAAACGACACCTGACGAAAAACTTGACAAATATCTGGACTCTTTTAAGGAAACAGCCAAGCAAACAAAACTATACAGAACTGTTATAATAGATACATGAAAGAGATAATAAATACATGTTTTTTTTTTTTTTTTTTCATGATTCCCAATTATTTAGATTCGCAATTTATAATAGTTGTGCAGTCTTTACATTTTTATTTCAATGTAGAAATTATCTTTTCATTTCATTTTATATTTGGACAGATTTGTTACGTGACAGCATTAATGAAAGTTTCTAAAGGGTCAATATCATGTTATCTGCATCTCCTGCGCTCCATCAAGCCACTCTTATAAAAGCAGTCATCACTCAAAATAATGCACGACTCTATTATCTGTATAGCATGTGTGTAAGACTCTAATACAATTATGAAGTAATAATTTTATGACATAAATATTTCAGTGAGTAAAACTGGCTGTGTCTATAGTAGGCTGTTATCGACTACACAGCATTTTTATATTATTTTTAAATAATTTTTTTTAATGATTATTATTTTAAATTATTGTCCCTGGATCAGTATGATACTCTTGACATATTTTGAGTATCAGTTCTGGTTGAAAAGAAGCGATCTAATCCTGTTTACATGAAATAAGCCTGCTCCCGAGCAGGTTTAAGCTTACGGACCTGTTGCTATGACAGCAGCTCCGGGATGAGCTTCGAAGAACCAAATGATCCAAGATCACGCCAAATCATCAACATTCAAATCCAGCTAACTGAGTAAACGATGTATGCAGAACGGGCCCCTGGTCAACATAGCAATAGTGGCTCAACCAATGGTGTAAATTTGGGGCGGTGCTATCTGTTTGTCTGACCAATAACAGACAAGGGAGGTATTTTGTAAATCTGCCTGAAAACATTCATTATTTTTGCATTTCTTTTTACTTAAATTATACACATAAAATTTACCTTAAAGGGTTAGTTAACAGAAAATGAAGCAAAAAATAAAGTCAAGCACCCAAATGTCAAAACAGCATCATAAAAGTACATAAAATAGTCCACATCATTCATATTCTGAGTGTTCTAAAGAAATTTGATAATGTTATGTGAGGAACTAACAAAAGACCATTTTTATGGTGCTTTTTGTAATTTTTTTTCCAACTCAATGGTTCATAACAACCAGGACATTCTGCAAAACTTTTTTTTTTTTTTGTGGAAGCTCAAAAGCCATACAGGTTTGGAACATCTTGATGTGTAAATTATGCACCTATTTTTTAGTGCACTATAAAATAAATCTAGCATATTTTATTTTATTTTACACACTTGTGTCTGTGGGTTTGTGTAAGTGTGAGCACCTCTGCAGGTGGTAGATTTTGTGTGTGTACTGTCCCTTCTCTCCATCCTTCTCATAGGGTTCGTTCTTCAACACCTCCACACCCTCTCCTCCACCCGTCTCGTTCTTACTGGCCTCCGCTACTGAGTATAGCTGTCCAACCTGATACTGTGGGACACACATAAAGCATCGGACTCACTTACTAAATGGCAAGTTATCAATTTTTCTGATGTCTGTATGGAAATGAAGCATGTTTTCTGTTAGTATCGTACCATTAGCAGCATTTTCAAGGGCAACTGAACTGGACATTTAGACTAGATTTTTTTTTTTTTTTTATAGCCATACAATAATCTTGCTGCTCAATTACAAAAATAAATCAATCAATAAAAAAGCATTTACAAAATACACTTGGCACATGATGAGAAAAGTTAAAGATATTGTTTAGTAAAATTAGTCCATTTTGTTATAGGCTATTAAAAATAAAGGCTCTAAAAGTGTGTTTTGTCAGCAATTGCAACAGAAGGACAATTTTCCCAAAGAACAATTCAGCGAACAGTTCTTAAAACATTTTTTTTTTCTCTAAAACATTTGAATAATATAAAGATGCTTTTCCACTATAAAGAAAGTTTTTGTCCAATTGAACAATTCCATGGATGTTGAAAGTTCTTCATGGAACCATAGATGCCAGTTAAGAACCTTAATTTTAAAGATTGTAGATTGCGTGTGTAGAATGAGAGATTTAGTGTACACTGTTACCAGCCTTCGCTCAGAGTCAAGCTGAGCCGGCAGCAAAGACTTGAGCTAAAACACCTCCTGAATCTTACCTAGAAACAGCCCAGCTGTTCAAATCTGGGCTTTCATCCCTATACACACTGTCCATCACACATAAGCGTGTGTAAGAGAGAGAGAGAGAGAGAGAGAGAGAGAGTGAGTGAGAAAGAGAGAACAGAAGAAAGAAAATGATGACACAAAGCCTATTTATACCAGTTGGCACCAGAAAATGACAGATAGAGGAGAAAAGGGGAGAAAAAGAAAGAGGGAGTAGAGCAAGGTGACACACTCCAATCCATAAATAGATTTGGATTTCATGATTTCTGTGTAGTATGTGGAACTATGTATGTGGTTCTATATGGTCATGCAGTGTCATCATTCCTCTGCCAATCAAAGATTTCCTCTGTCCTCTTATCCAATCAGACGCCAGTAGCAGATTGCGTCACTTTGCAGCACCGAAAATCCAACCTACATCACACATTATCATCCCTCTCGCTCTGCAAACCACACACACACAGACACAGATCATTGGACAGGGTTTCGTCTGCAGCGGATGTGCTATTTCTTTGTATTGGTGTGCCATACATCTTTTTTTAAAGGGACAGTGCACTAAACTGTAATATTTTTGAATGAGCAGCATTTGATAATGTGTAGACTACATGAGAGTGTGATTATAGTTCACTGATGGTGATGGACAGGTTAAAAGATGTGAGCTCAGACTAATCGACAGGCTAACAGAGGGAAAGGATATCTCATGCGCCAGCCAGTCTACAATGGCAGACAGCTTATGGTGTTTGTGTGCGGTATGATTATAAACAGGAGGAGGAGGAAGGGTAGAAATGAGGGAATGTCATAAGGGGGCATAAACTGCCCAGCTGCCCTTAAGCAAGTAAGCTTTCTTAATCCATCATTCCCTGCTGAATGAAAGGACTCCAGGAATAGAATTTTACCCTCTTGCTTTAAACAACATCCACCAAATAAAATATATCTGCATGGGCTTTAATTCATGTGAGCTTTTCTGACAAGAGCTGTTCTCTGCTCTCAGCGCTCAAAAGAAATTAGATTGTCATTATTTATTCACATCTGGAAACTTGCAGACTAATGACCAGAGGTGATTCTGGGAATTTTATGAAAATGGGAGGCACAAAGGGCCAAAACTTGCAGCTTGAGGAATTAATATCATGCCATGATTTTATTTTTTTGAAATGTGGATCAAAGATTGACTAAAGGTTGACTAAAGGTTAAATGGTGAATACAAATTATATAGACGATAAAAAAGCCTAAAAATTTATTTATTTAAATGTCTTCATTTTCCATTACCACTATCCATTATATACAAATAAAATAAGATAAACATATTTTTACAGTAATAATGAAAAAAAAAGGTTATTGGATTTATACTTGCTTAGTAGGTGGCGACAAGTAACTGTTTTTTATGTGTGAGTTTGAATCATTCATTCAAAACTCAAATTTATTCAGCAACAAATCAAGTGAGTGTGTCACTGAATCACTCACTCTACCGATTTGTTTTAAATGAAAAAAACACATTTCGTGAGATGCGTGATGCTTCTGCTTTGACATGGTTTGGGACTGGTTCATTGTCACATTAAGTAGATATTGTATAATATTGTGTCTAGAATATAAGTTGCTCAATCCACTTTATTTTTAACATAAGAGAAGTTGTGGACCTTTTCTTACTTTACTGAACTGTTATTCTAGATGTTCATATAACAGCTAAGTCTTGAATGAAATCTTGTGCATTGATAGGAAATCGCTTCCACATTGAGAATATAGCTTGATATTAACACCTTTTATTGAACTGCTGCATAAAATCAATATTATAATCACAAGCTTGCAGTATTGCTGTACACTGCAGTATTTTCAAATACTGCTATGAAACTATACTTTTCAAGATTTTCATATTCATCTGGGCAAGTACAAAATAAACCTCTATGAATTATAGATAAACCTTTTTAAATGAATTGGCATCCCTTAAATGTCAATTTTTCACTGAAGACAATAGTTTATCTGCAATCGCTTTATGAAAATTACAGCATGTCAGTAATAAGGATCATTACTCTGACTGAAAATACACTAATCAATGAAGATGATGATGATGAAAGACTGAAACTACAGTAGCAATGTTCACCCACCCTTGGTTCATTAAACTCAGTCTAAATCTAATCTGCTCAAAGTTCATTTAATTGTGCAGTCTTAATGAATGCAATGCAATGCAAAAGCTGCTTATTTAACCTTTTAAACTCCCACTGTGTGCAAGGAGGAGACGCTGACCTGACACAAAGTGCTTACATTAAAATGTCTCGTCCTAGACATATTTTATGTGACTGAACTGATTGGACTATTATCCAAATGGATCTTGGCAGACAGTACTTTTTCAGAATATGCTTATGTATCTAAAAATGAGTCCAGATGAAGAGGGGCCTCACAAGGTGGAAGCAGCTCTTCAATTTGTATAATCTGGCCCAAATCCATCAAGGCATTTTAAATTCTGTCCGTAAAATTACAGTAACACTTCCTCCAGTGGAAAAGCCCATCCCCTGTTGTCCTCTCACATCAAAATTCACAGACACATTTGCTTAGACCTGTTTTGGACTGTTTTAGCTTGTATAGTGCTTGCCTTAAATTGCCCCTGTTATATGGAGCCAGATCTGCCTCAAAAATTATACATATACATAACAAAATTCATAAATGCTCAGCACAATGAATTCATGAATACACAAGTAAAATAATAAATATTTCCACAAAAATGCTCACACAAATGCATCTAACCTAAATACATTTTAAATGTTTACGTTAATATATGTAAATATTAAATTATTTAAAATTTACATTCACATTTATGAATGTTACATGTATTTATCTATTGTTGAATCTGCTTTGCAAATCGTCACACATGCATGGTCTACTTTGAATTTGTGTGCGGTATTTTAGACCTTCCTGACAGATAAATAGCGAACCTGCCATGGTGCGAATGCAACTGGTTTTTAAAGGGAATGGGAGATGACACCCATTACTCATTAAGAGAATGGGCACTACCCTTTTAGACCAAGCACTCGGCACGCCGACCATTTTTCCCTTCCTTAAACTAGCAAAAGTGGATTTTAATGCGCACTAAGTGCAACTGCGCTGTGCACTTTAAACTATGTGCTTAGATCATTAAAATAGGGTCCTACATCTTAGAATTGCTTTCAACAAATCATTTGAGAATTATTGGAAAATTAGGTGATATTAAATGCATATTTTGAGAAAACTAAAGCGTTTTTTGACCTTGCATGCATGTAAATCTACTGTAGGATTACACCAAAAACAATATAAGGGACCTTAAAAAGGGCATAATAGGGTCACTTTAAAGGTTTAGTTCACTTAAAGAATAAATATTTTGTGATAATTTACTCATGTCATCCAGAAAGAATTTATTAAAAGTCGAAAAAGAAATTAAGGTTTTTGAGAAAAACATTACAGGATTTTCCCATTATAGTAAACTTCAATGGGATCAACGGGTTGAAGGTCTAAACTGAAGTTTCAATGCAGCTTCAAAGAGCTCTATGATCCCAGCCCAGAAACAAGTGCCTTATCTAGTGAAACCACAAATGATTTTCTTGCACTAGGTCTGCGATGTGTGTCCATGACTTTACTCAATTGCGTAATAACTTCGGAAAGGTCACGCGCAGTTGGTTTATCTTTGTACTCCGGAAAAAATTTCTAAATCATCAGACAAAAGTTTTACCTTTTTTTTGTGAAGGGCATTTGACTTTCTTTGCACATTTGCTTTTGTAAACGCTGGGTCAGTGCTTCCACCTACATCATGCGTGACCTTTCCAACATAAGACGTGAAGTTGAACTAGTGCAAGACAAGCAATTTTAATTTTTAGAAAATGACAGATAGATTCACTAGACAAGACACTTATTCTTTGGCTCGTATCGTGTAGAGCTCTTTGAAGCTGCTTGAAACTGCAATTTAGGACCCCTTTGCTCCCATTGAATTCCATTATATAGAGAGAAATCCTGGGACGTTTTCCTCAAAACCCTGAATTTCTTTTCGTCTGAAGAAAGAAAGACATGAGCATCCTAAATGACATGGGGGGAGTAAATTATTATTATTTTTTTAATTTAATTAATTTTTTTAATTATTCAGTTTTTATTCTGGAATTGAATTAATCCTTTAATAATGAATTTGTTTCTTACAAACACGCAGCTTTTCACTTCAGAAGACATTATTCGGTGGACTGGACTGTGGATTACTTGAGGATTATTATGTTGTTTTTATCAGCTGGTTGGACTTGGGAACACCCATTCACTGCAGAGGATCCATTAGTGAGCAAGTGATGCTAAAAAGTACATTTCTCCAAATCTCTGCTAAATCTGTTTCATTTTTGGGTGAACTATTCCTTTAAAGTTGCAGTGTGTAATATTTGCAAAACTTGCCCAAACAGCAATTTCCAACCTTCAGCCATTGCTCAGGCAAAAAGAACGCTTGGCCAATGGAGCATATTCTGATTCTGATTTGTGTTCAAAAATTACACACTGCACCTTTAATGCTCAAAATTAACTGATAATCTTGGCAGTTGGCAGAATTTTATTTCTTTGCAGATCACAACTGTGTGAGGCTAGATGATGAGAAAAGCTGAGAGAAAGAGAAGCAGAAGGAGGAGGTATCAGGTAACTCTTTAGATATTCACAACCAGATCACTGAACAGAATGACACGCTAGAGGATTAGAGGATCATGGGAAATGAGGAGACTGGGAGACACAGGGAATGCTGTCTGGATGGGGCAGAGAAAAGAATGAGAGACAGAGAGGAAGCAAAAATGTGGCACAAAAAAAATGCTGACAGGGCCAAAAGCACAACTATTAACTGACACAAACTGAGAGAAATTATGCATTACTGTTTCTCCATGGGCAGTACGGGATCAAACAGCATGAGAGGAGAAAGATTCATCCTCTTGCTGAGATAACTGACTCATAAGAGACTGAATGACAGGATGGTGTGCAGATCTGTGGCTTAGTGCACATGGAGAGCATCACAAACTACATTGTGACTCCTCTGCTGTCAAAACCAGCTAAGACTGAGTCATCCGAACTCAACACATGCAAATCAGTGTTTGACGCTGCACACACACATACCAAAACAAAGTTTGTGTTCAGTGTCATTACCAGCGTTCACTGTGTACACAGATATACACTCACAAACAAACACACTCAATTTGCACTTACCTCCTCCACAGAAATCGGTAGGATCACTCGACTGCAAGAGAGCAAGAAAAACAAATTATTTAAAATCTACCAGTAATAAGCAGGTTTGATCTATCATTATAGCTATTACCATCATGTCTCGTTTCTTTAAACTGCAGAAATGAATAGGATTTTTATTTGGGCACTATTCTGATAATTTCTTAAATTATTAACACAACATACATAGTGGAAAGTTTGAAATAAATAAGTTTTTTATTATTATTATTTAATGGCTGCATTTATCATCAAAAACAGTAAAAGTAAAAAACTGAGATAATGAGAAATATTATAAAGATTTAAAATGTTTTCAGTTTTAATATATTTTAGAAATATTAAATGTCATTTATTCATTTATTTACTTTTATTATTAGTAGTATTATCAATATAAGAAACTGTGCTTTTTATTACTTTTTTTGTGAAAAGTTATACTTTTTTCAGGATTCTTTGATGAATAGAAACATCAAAAGGACGGCATTTACTTGAAGTTGAAATTTTGTAACATTATAAATGTTTGATCAATTTAATGTGTCCTTGCTGATTAAATGTATTAATTTATATAAATAAATAAAAAATCTTACTGATCCCAAACTTTTTAACAGTATAGTGCATAAAAAGTTTTTTTTTTTTTTTTTTTAGTTAAAAACAAATAAAATATATAAATACTGTATTTTTACACCAAAGTAAGTACCCTAATATATATATATATATATATATATATATATATATATATATATATATATATATATATATATATATATATATATATATATAGCTTAAATATAAAAATATGAAAAAAAAGTTCTCAGTGCACAGTGGAAAATATTGTTTGGGAATCTGTCTTTTTCAGCTCATCTTTATATTCCTAATAAACTTAACAGCACAAAAAAAATAGAGAAACTATAACACAATTGCTGCATCAGGACCTCCTTGACTAAGAATACAAAATGAACCTGTTCATATTAGCAAACCTATAAAAGCTATTCCCTGTCAAGCACATCTCTGCTATGCTGTATGTGTACTGTTTCTGGATGGTAGTTGGCAGTATACCTAACTCTGTGCAGCACCCATATATAATCAATACTTCTCAGGAGTAATACAACACCAATACCACGCTCCAATCCAGCACAGCTCTCTCATTATCTGCCTTATCACACACACACACACACACACACACACCCTTCAGCACTGTCTACATCTGACTTATGAGGGCTTCTGTGACAGGACACATGAGCTTGTCAGCAGGTCAAGGACCAGGTTCACCTTTAACAAATGACAAGATCATTGGGAAAGAAGTCCACGCTTTGATGAGAATAACAGGTTAGGATAATTCTGATATTTTTACTGGAAAACAAATCAAAAATACAAATTATGAACATGATTTTGCAGTATAGTCATGTTGCGCTTGAGGGAATTTCTATCCTCACCATATATTAGGTGCTTCATAAACGGGGAAGTCTCTCTATTTATCAAATGCCATGGTCGCACAGGTGTGTTTTACTGTTTGCTGTTATCATCATCTGTTAATAGCAGGAGTCACCTTGCCCTCCTGAGTGCCGCCTGTGTCCTGGACAGGGACTAGCGTTCACCGTGCTGGATTTGGTGTCTCATGTACTCTGCCTCCATGACACCCAGGCAACTTTCTGCATTATAAATGCCTTTGCCCGCATGACTGCATTTCGCTGTATAAGAAAGGCTTTACTTATTGTTTCGGTTACAAGACAATCAAGTATACAAATAGATCCTGAAATTCAAGATTCACCTGAAAGTTCAGCTCTCCTTTACACTAAATTTGTGAAACATAATGCATTCAGACAAAGATTAAGACATAATAATATGACATTTCATTATTTATTTCTGAAGTTTTCCAATCCATCTTATTTATAGATTTTATGATGTTACCCCAGTCCTAAAGCTTTCAGTCTTAACTATGAAAATACATGATGAAAATATAAATCATTACATAATTAAAACGTGATCATCTAAATTTAAAAAATCATAAAACATTTTTATTTTCCATTTTTTTATCTATTCTGTGAACATTTTCTGTGATTTTGTAACAAAAAGAAGACAAATGGCTTCAGTTTTATACACTGTTGGATGCTGTTAGTGAGACAAATTAAATAAACTAGTTATGAGATTATTTTCTAAAATTTCACAGGCAAGAAGTGTTGAGAAACTCTCATATAGATTGTAAAATTGGCATGACACGTGTGACTAAAACTGTTTTATGGCATATAAGTTAAGTAGGAGACCCAGCAAACATTGTGTCTGAATCCTGGAGGTGAACTAGAGCAGTGAGAAAGAGACACACAGAACAAGAGCTCACTGCTTCAGCTCACATAGCCTACTACAAAGATTAACACCTTGTTTTTATTTAAACTCATAAGCTACATTTGATGCATAACGGACACCGCGTTCTCTGCTGAGCCCTCTCTGTTCCTTGAAATCTCCATGACGTGGCTGAAAGTGGCGTCAGAGAGATGCCGGCAATGAGGAGTGTATGATACATGATAATAAGTTTGCATCGCGTCCTTGTTACATGCATCTAGTGAAGAGATTTGGCTCGTGGCTGAGTCATACAGAAGATGTGCGTGTGCACAAAATAACCCCTCCACAGTGGAATTAAAGAGAAAAGAGGTATTTCTGAAAGGGTTAGTTCACCCCGAAATTACAATTCTGTCATTAAATACTCAACCTCATGTCATTCTAGACCCGTAATACCTTTTTTATCTTCAGAACACAAATTAAGATATTTCTAATGAAATCCGAGAGCTTTCTGACCCTGCATAGACAGCAGAGGTCTCATAGCTATTCAAAGTGCTAAAGGAAATAAAAAAATAGGCAAATAATATTTTTTTTTTATATTTGATACAATCACATCAGTGTGATTAGATCATTCAGTGCGGTACAACATTAGCTGATACATTCAATTATAAATTATTACGTTTGGAAATATTTCGAATAAAATTTTTTTAAAAAAAAAATAAGACATCCTATAAACAACTTGTATCAGTTATACAATGTTATCATGGCTGCTGTGTGTCACATGACAAGCATAAAATTAGTGCATGATTTATTAGATTGACAGCAATGCAACTACCATGTTCAAGACCCAGAAAGGTAGTTAAGGACATTGTTAAAATAGGGTCTATGTAGCCTTTTTATGAGCCATCTTTTGAAGCTTTCTCGCTTCTCAAGATGGCCACCGTCAATCACATAAGCACAGCTCTGTACTTGTGCTCTACTCTCTGGTCAAACGCACTTAAACCACTAGCCTAATGTATCTATTAACTATGCACATCATAACGTTTTATTATTATATGTTATGATAAAATATTTAATTAAGACTGAATTTGTATTTAACCAGACCAAGTTTAATTAAAAGACATTTTAAGTTTAATTATAAATCTGCATGTCCACGATTAACCAAACAACGGACAAATTAATTATGCAGTGAACAAAGAACATTTACATTATCAAAGAATATCACTGGACTCGGTCTAGTGTGAGTGTAAGCACTCTAAAAAAAGCTAAGCTTTAATCAGTGTATGATGAATTAATCTCTTACATCGCATGTACATCTGCACTTTGTACTAACCAAAACGTTTGCGTATCACTGATGTTCAAATTGAGTAAAATCCCCTTAATAGAAATATTAAAGAAAAACATATCCTTGCACTAAAATCAAAAAAGCACAAATATATATTGGTTTGCATATGACGCTGTCTTCTTTGTATGTTAATCCATAAGAGTTTAGGCTGATTAATATTCGGATTTTGTTGAAAATATCCCCCTCCATGGCCCCGCCCTGCAACATCAAGCCCCGCCCCCAGCACCCCCCATATAAAATATGTTCCCGCTCTATGAACGAAGGTCTTCTAGGTTTGGAAGAACATGAGGGTGAGTAATTAATGACAGAATTTTCATTTTTGGGTGAACTAACCCTTTAAGGACAAATGTAGCCTGTGTTCCGACTGTGAGAAAAACCAGATGGATTTCTCGTTAACTGGTATGATGCTGGTCTACCAGCCTAAACAGATGAAAGTGCCCTAAGTTTACACAGTAACCAAAGAAGTTTACTTCAGAGTGCGCAAACGCAAGCGAACAAACTTTGCGTATGAAGTAACCATGGCAACAGCTGCTGTCTGTATCTTGTGCTAAATCAACAAAACTAAATATTGGTAATATTTATCATTTTATTAGACTGGGTTTACGACTTTAAATGTATCGCTAGTGTTTGTTGAAAAAGCCTCTGCTATGATTTGACGATAGACGCATCAATATACGATTTGAACTCCCTGAAAATTACTAACAGAAATACTTTTTAAGTAACTTAATTAAAGAAAAGGTGTACACTACCTAAAACCCAGGTAAAGAAAGGTTATTAATATTTCAAAGGTGACTGGTTGGGGAGGTTTGGAGTATATTATTAAGTTAGCCATAGTTCGTCGCGCGGTTCAATGAAACATGCGCAAGGTGAACGCATCCACGTTGTTCTGAAAAGCGCGGACGGTTTAACGAAAATGTGAATATAGCCAAACTCGTGGCCACATGGACATGAATGAACGGGATGTTTCTGAGAGTATTAGTACAAAATACACAGTCGCCATTTAATATCGGAACGCGGTGTCTCAGTTTCACCTTCTCGAGCGTATCAATAACACAATAAAGAGACAATTAAACTCGGTTGATTGGATATGTGACAATATAAATTTAAAAGCATCTAATTTATTACAAATTATAATTGCACCAGTTAAAATGTCACACGCATGTTTTAAACACATAACGTGTACTGTAGGCCACGGTAAATTGATGACTATGCATCAAAGCCATGTATATATTAAATGTATCAAAAAATATTCATAAAATCAAGGGCTTTAGATGTGTACTGTCGGAAAGTCAAGTTTCCAATGTCGCCATGGCCTCTGGTGCCTGCGCTGCATGAACGGACAGAGGATGCTCCCACATCACAGTCAGATCCGAAAATAACGCTGCACTTACAATTCTTTAATCAGCATTTTCTCCGGTGCTCTCTGCCTTCCAAAGATAACGAGGTTTAGCACCTGGATGAACCCAAATAGGAGTCGAGTCTTGCGTTAGTCCCGGTGTCTCGGTCTACCCCACCTCACCAGCTTCTATGTCATTCTAGGGACCGTTTTTCTATTTCCCACAGATTCACTTCCTGATCGGGGCCGAGGGGGGCGTTAACGACAAACCCTGATGCTGTGACAGAGGAGTGATGACGTCATGGGGTGATGATATGGAGGGGGGTTGATCGTTATCAGCCTTAATGCATCATAAAAAATAAATAAAACCCCAGACCGACCGTCGATGGAAGCTCTTAGGTGGTCGTTTGTGTGATGTAACAGCTGGTGGTCGTATAGCTCTCTATCAGTCAAATTACAATCTGTCACAAATTATGTAACGATAAACTGGTGCAGTCTATTTATATCACATCTGGAGACAGATCCCACCATCCGATTATTTTCATGTAGTTACAGTATGATCTGCCCTTCAAAGCGTTTCTCAAAACATTGAATACAGTAAATAAATACAGTGTCTCCCATTCACAATATATTGTTCATATATTTCAAACCCAGATGTATTTGTGCAGTAGACTTGTAAGATCTGATTTCTAACTTTAATGAAGAGTCAGCCCCTTTTTTTCTCGATGCCACTCAAGGATCCAGGATTATGATGACCCCTGAGAGGAGTAACACTTATAAGACTATATTTTAATTGATGAAAAAAACTCATTTATACAACGTGAGAAAAAATAATTGTGACATTACAAAGAATATATACATATAAAAAACTATATTTTAAATAATTAAATAACTTGTTCATGTTTGTACTAAACACAAAATTAAATATTATGTAATTATGTCATATATATATTTTTCCCCACAAGACTATGAAGATCTTGTGGATACATATAGTTATTTCATTCATAAATTATGATATGTCCTCAGTAGAGGACATCGTGACTCAATTTCTTAAAAATTAAAATAAAAAAGACATGAATGAACAATGAATGTAATAGACACTATTATGATGTTTTCACTATAAATTAATAATAAATGACAAAAATCAGCAAAACCTACACATTTTTATTGAATAAAATCCTCAACAGTAATTCCACATAGAACAATACATGAAAGTTTGTGAAAAAACAAACAGTCTGTGTGACACTGAGAAAAACCTTTGCAAATAAGGCTGCATTGTCCATATGGTCCATTAGATTTTAAAGAAATAAATACATTACACAACACCATTTCTAACATTACCAACATTTCCACAGTATCTGTGGCTCCAGTCCTCCCATCAGCTATCATCAGCATCACTAACTTCACTGTAAACCACACAAAAGGCACATTTGTGAGTTAAGTTGTGCTTTCTATATGATATTTTACTTCAGAGGACCATTATATTTTGATCTTATGATCAGTGACACATAAATGACTCTTAACACGCTCTGAAATATCACAGAATGCAAGTGAAAAAAAGACAGAAAAAGGGAACTATGGGTCATGAGGGGGTTTACGGTACATGTGTCAAAAGTGCTGTTGTTGCCCTGACATCTGCGCCTCAGTTTTCAGCCATCACCTTGCAGATCAGTCACTCACTGCAGATCATAAGCATTTCAGCCTCTTAAATGTATGCATCTCATGCACATGTAGTGTAAAAACATATATACAAACTGAAATGCATAAATTGTGGCTTTCATAAAGTGCCTATGATCAAAAGTGATCAGATCTTTTTCACAAATACAACATTATTTCATAGAAAAATGTAAAAGGCCCTTTGAGGATCATTATGAAGGGAAAATGTGCTCTTTAGTGAATACAATTGCATTGCACCACAGTTATTAGCTACAGTGAAAACTGGGGCTATAAGGGTTTACGTTGAAATCCCTTGTAAAGTTTAGCTGAATGAGTAGGATGTTTGGGTGTCCTTGGGCAAGACAGACAAACTGTCATCTTTACATCATCTGTGCAGGCAAGGCTGACTTCAGTCCTCCTCAAAAACCTCCAGTTGGCATAAACAATGTATATAAAAAATCATATACTTATATGCTGTATACTGAAATGCGCCTGGTTTAGATTATGGAGCAACAGTCAGAGTTGAAACTTTATCACATATGTACATGCGTAATATAAAATATCTGTTTAAATTCAAATCAAATGTCAAAGAAGAGGGATGCCAAATTTCCCACGTTGCTTCCTGTCTCCCTCATTCCTCTTTCCGTCCACTGAGTTACTCAGTAAACCTCTGAGAAAGTGGTTTAATGGTCTCTGCGTTTCTGTTTTTGTGAAGCTGTGATGATATTCTCATGCCTCTGTTTTTCCCTTTAGCTGCTTTCTTTATACAAATGCCTCTTGTTCGTCAGTGCCATTGATTCTGAGATAGATTTTAGCGTTATTTTCCTTCTCCTTCCTCTTCTTGTGCAGGGTTTTCCTGAAGTACAGTAGATAGAGTGGTAACAGGAAGCCCATCATGCTGAGAACCAGCAGACCAACGTTCACCTACACCAGAAAACAAAAACATACAGAGGAGGTCAAAACCTGCCTAATGGGCATTTCATCCATGTAGTATTCCTAAAGCTCTCTGTTGTGTGTCATACCCAGAGTGGGTCTCCCTTCAGTGGTCCCATCATGGCCATGAACAAAGGCTGCTGCAGCAGAGCGAACAGAGCGCTAACCAATGACTGCATTCCTGTCAGACTGCCGAACTGAGATGATGGGTACCTGCAGACACACACACAGATTATTTCTTATCATAATTTAAATGCAGCTATTACAGACGAAAGTGATGATCACAAGCAGAATTGAATCATGTTTTACAGACAATGTCGACAAACTCACACAGCAGCATAAAGTCCACCGATGGCGGAGTGGATGAAGCCTCTGACGATGGTGTGAAGGACAAACGAGAGCATCTGGAGAGAGATGACATGAGGTGGCAAAATCAAAACATTATAATCACTTTCTTGTGGTAAAATTGGCAGGTGACATGCTAGTTCCATAATTAGGCCACTAGGGGGGGATGCTGTACTGTACAGCTATGCAGACACTTCATGTACCAACAGCAAGAAATAAGTGGTACATACTACTCTTACTATTTCTGCTATATGGTAGACTTGCACACTACTCCATATGGAAGAAATAATAAGAGTAGTATGCTATTCCAAATTTAGCAATAGCCTTCCTCTGCACAATAAGTAGAATAGCATACTAACATACAACTCTTAATATTGCTGCAATGTGTACGGTTTACTGTGCACACTATACAAATAAGTGCACAGAATATCCATAAATATTACATTAGCAAAAAAAAAAATCAAAATAGCAGCATATTGTAGTATACAAGTATGTTATTATTCATGTATTATATTATTTATTCATGTTTTAAATTAACTCGTATATATTAATGTTAAATTGATATATAATTATTAATAATTAATTAATTTTATTTTAGTTTTAGTAATTGTGTTATGTTCTTCATTTGTTTGTTTTTTTATTAATTTATTGTTATTATATTTAATTTTAGTACTTATTTTATTTAGTTGCTAGGCAACTATTCTAATTTTTGTTTACATTTTTTTTGTTTGTTTTTTTTTCTTCCAAAATTTGTTTTACTTGATTTCCGTGACTGAAAACTAATTTTTATAGATAACATTTTAGTCATATTTAACAATAACAACACTGGTACACATATTTTTACAGTGTTATGTTTACAGCATACTGAAAAATTGATTAACAAAAAAAACGTATAAACTTTTTTTTAAAAACATGTACACTATTTTTTTTTTTTCAAAACACACCATGCCTTGTGCAACATTAAATGTGTCAACCAGTAATATTGTCAAATGCTCATCATATTGTGAGATTTTGTACGCAGCACACACCTGAAGAGGGAGGTTGGGAACTAGGCAGGTGATGCCAAAGCAGACGAGGAGGATGTTGGTGAAGATGAAGGCCCGTGTGGCGTTGGTGACTTTCTGAATCTGTCTGTCTCTGCGTTTGGGCTGGGGCTCATCCCTGGAGACAAGGAGCACATAGACACACATTTTAAACAGCTGTCATTCATTTTTTTTCTTAGAATTTTGAGCTTCAAACTTGATTATTTTAAGTCAAATCTACATCCATAGATCACTCAAAAGTGTGTCATAACTTACTTGTTGGGCTCTTTTTCATTGATTTCTCCATCATCGCATTCCTTCAGCTTCCAGTCCATGATCTGACCGATGACCGGTGTCGTCATCAAGCACAAGAGTTGCATCATGCCAAAAATGGAGGTGTAGAGACTCACTGGGGGAGCAAAAGAGAGGCAGAATATAACACTGTGTAATAGATAATAGAGGTTAGTTAATAACTACTCTCTTTAATTGTTTTTGGCGCTCGTGTATGCTTGTATATGCATTACTGCCCAGAGCACAGGTGGGCAGGGAGTGGCTTACGCTTGACGTCAGAGCAGGAGAAGGTTAAAGATTAGAGTAACAAGCTTAAGGGGAAGACACACTCTACTGGTTTCTACTGTGCTACTGAGATTCTTACCCAATTCCATTCTCTCAACTGCAAAAATAGTATTACAAAAAAATTAAGAGCTTATAATTTTATTAGTGGCGGATTTTTTTTTCCTGCATTTACATATCTGAATTATCATAATTAAAGTAATCAAAAATTTTTGTTACTCTGGAAATATGTATTGGTGTGTTCACACATTTTTGTTTTCACATTTCCATAAACTTTTATGCTGCATTCTCAAATCAGGATTATCATGAAAGCACATTTAAACATGCATATTCACCCGTATTGAAATCTCCTCCGCTGAGGGACTCCAAGATATTGTTCATGGCTCCCATGTAGAAGATGAGACGCAGTTGAGTTACACACATGGTCACCAGACTCAACATGAAGAGAGGGCTGAAAATACTCCGCATGAATGACTGAGCTGCATGGAAGAAAAGGAAAATGGGGTTAGTTTGAATTGTTGACCTGTCATATTAGCACATTTTCTGTCTTTTTTCCTGTATCAGACCCGTTTAAAAATTGTGACTTACTCTCCTCCTTGGCCTCACACTGCGGTTCCAGATCCATGGTGGACAGGCAGAGATTCTGACCCTCTTTGGCTAGCTCTTTCAGTTTTTGAGTGTGATCCACGCTAAGACGCTTGCCCACTGTCGTCACCTGCTTATAAAACTGCTTTCCTGTAATCTTATGGTCAAATCGCAGCCAACTGAACTTGATCTTGACACTGGATACAGAATATACAAATACAGAACGAGTGTCAAATATTGTAGATGTTCGATGTGTGTGAGAAGGGTATGTGTGTGTTTCTTACGTGTAGTCCATGTCTTCGGGTCCAGGGAAAGGCTCCAATGGCCAGTTGAAGAAGCAGTTGATGAAGACGAGGCCTGCACAGCCCGCCCAGACCACCAGAATCATGATAAAGGTCACACCAAGGTCATAGATCACCTGAAAATGTTAACATTTATTATCTAAGAACATAATGTACCATTATAATCACTTGTTTTTTTCAACCAGTTGCTTAATCTAACAAACCTTGACCCCAGGAAAGGTGACAGCCGAGGAAGCGTACGAGCCGATCATGAGCGCGATGAAGGTGGCACGCAGGTCGCCAAACATGCTGGGCAGCTGGAAGGAAACATGGGAACAGATTAATATCTCGGTTGGTTAAATTCATTTTTAATTACTCTCATTTGTTTGTTCATTTAAAATGTATATAACTCTTAACAATCTTAGCAAAAAACATAAGTATTTAAATAAACTAAAACAAATTATAACGCTTTTTTATTATTTTAATATCATCTATAGAATCCACAACAATCCTGGCAAGAGAGAAAACGTTTCAGATTTATTAGTAATTTATATATATATATATATATATACATACATATATTAATTTATCTCATTTATGACTTTATAATTATATAATTTATATTAAGAAAAGTCATGTTTATTTGTTCTATTTCCACAACATGTATTTTTAAATTATTTGTATTAATTATAATTTAAAATGTAATATTCTTATCCTATTCAGACTGTGGCTATTCAGAGCATTGATATGAAGACAACTGATCCACAGTCTTTCTCTAAAAATCGCAACAGCCAAGAAGAGATGGCACACAATTATGGACTGACGAAAGCAGAGCAAATCAACAGTGAAAGCAGTTTCAGTTTAGAGGCACTAACTACAGCCCCAGAGTGAGGTCGGGAGATTGAAAGAAAGAAGAGAAAGAAAATTTGACAGATGACTAGAAAACTAGAACACTACCAGTGGCCTGAAATATTTTTGAGTTAATCCACATTTCCTTCTTACTTTACTTTCGGTTCGATGGAATAAATGGGGCAGTATGAACTGAGGATTCATCCATTCAGTCAGAACCGGGTGAAGCTCTAATTGGAGCACAGACTGGGGAAGACTGCTTACAGTGAAAGTGTGTTTTCAGCAGGTTGGTAATGGGCGAGTTGTGTTTTGTGAGGATTCCTGTCAGAACTAATGTGAAAGTATTCTCCAAAATCAATTGGAATGCAACTATTGCCAACTCATTTACACTTCAAGAGGGACATGCAACATGGCAAACAAGAACTTGTTTTCCATGATGAATTGCATTATTAGCGATTTAGCCATCGATGTAATAATTTTGAGGTAGGTATCGTTTTTTTTATTTTCTTAGTTCATGGCCATTAACGTGTGGCAAAAAGTTTATTTTGGGCTTTGGGTGTGAGTGTTCTTGTAAGTTCATGGTCAAATAGTTCCTGAGATCATGCTGAGTGCATGATAACATCATCAGGATTTAATGCATGGTACCAGCGCAGCAACAAGAGTGAGTCAGCTGAAAAAAACTCTGTAGTAAGACGCACAGATGGGTCTAATGATTAATCTGCTGCGCCATGCTTGAGAGATGCTCAAATAAGAGAGATTGAGAAAAAAGAGACCTAGAGATGTCTAACTAGCATGGATGTAGCAGGATCAAGGGCACCCAATGTAACAATAAGAATCGACCACTGAGAAAACCTCATTAGCTAATCTGAATATCAGATGGGACATATCCTCTACAATTTATATGGTGGATACAGTCTGTTAATTAGCAATGTAAACATTACAAGTAACTTGGGGCAAGCAAGTTTAAACAAAATAAACGCACAAACACACACACACAAAAAAGTGTACATTCATAAATAAGTTAAGACACACTCACTGTAAGTGAAGTGAAGGTCATACACATTCCTCCAAAGCCGTTAAAGGTCAGAGCGATGAAGATCAAAACAGACAGATCTAGAAGAAACATGCAGATGTTAAATGATGGGATATTATCAGTATCTATTACAACATTGGTGTCTGTTTCACTAAATATGGACACATAAATTGCATATATGATGTTCTTACCATTTGGGTTGCTGGCTCCATAAGCAATCATAAGGCACGAGAGGGCAAAGCAGGCACTGGAAATAAAGATACAACACTCAGAGGTCAGCTAATAATGGACAATTCAACACTTTTCTGGTCATTGGTCTGTATTGTGACTTTTTTCATTTCATTAATAATTTATCAATCATGTGACTGGTATAGTAATGATATTGAAAAATTAAGCACTATTTATGCTATCTACCTTCCAAGCAGACGGAGTTTGCGTGGGCCGTATTTGTCCATGACGATTCCGAGAGGAAGTGTGATGGCGCTGAGGAGGAAGGAGCCCACGGTGAAGGCCAAATTGAGCATCTCATCCTGTTCTTTACAGATGAGCCAGCCATTCATCCTAAGATTGTCCTCTGGATGGTTTAGGGGGACCATCTCCACCCCACCATCATGCTGGGTAGACTGGAACTCTTCATATTCAAATGCTTCATCATTCGACAGTGATGAAGGAACAGCTGGTAAGGAGAAGTTTGTCATCGAGTTGTTACCTTTGGGAAAGAAGAAAGAGGAGAGGTAAAGTTAACGGAACCCAGATTACCAGAACAGCAGATACCATGTTCCAAAAACCAGCTTGAACACAAACTGATGTGGCCTAAAACCGTATGAGTTGCACTACTCAACAGGTTAGCATTTCTGCTAAATCATGTTTTCTAAACCAAGCTTATGTGTGAATGGTGTTCCCACTGTCAGCACTACAAAAGATGCATCAAAGATTGTGTATAAGCCACATTGATGTGCAAATGTGCAAAACTCTTTGTGATAAAAACTCTTTTATCATGACAACTTCAGAGATTGCATAATGGGAAATCCCAGCTAATGTACTAAACTCTCGAAAGCAGTCCTCACATACTTCACATATCATTCAAATTGGTCAAAGACTAATGCTTCAAGACATTGTCCTTCGAGACTTATCTGTGGACTTTAAGCCTGCTCAATACTGTCTTGAACACATGATTTTTTTGCTGAGACGGTCTTATTGCGTCACAATAATGTCACTGACCGAAAGGACAGTCAAATCAGATGAGTAATATCAAAAAACATGAACTATGACAGCGGCAAAAAGGAATGATAAGCACTTTTCCATGCAAAAATGCCATGCCAAGCAGACAGTTGGACATGCAAGATGCCCACCACTCCACCAAGAAGTTGCATTCCTAGATCTACCTAAACGATAAACCTCCAAAAGTTTCCTTCACACACAACTCTTTCTCATCTTCTGCCCCTCCTCTACCCCCTTCTTTTTTTCTTGTCTGCCTTGGAATTTTAAACCAGCTTTTGTGGTTAAATAGGTCTCAGTGTCCTCATCTTTTATTAAATCAAGCCCATAGTGCCTGAGAGAGAACAGGACAATGCTAAAAGGGCATTACCAGCCACAACAAGACCGAAACGTTCTTATGTGATGCTAATCAATACCAAAGACAGTTAAATCAATCAATCAATCAATTACAAGCTAATCAGCAGGTCAGAAGGTCTAACTGAGACGATAAACATCTTCATTTACATCTTGCAGGCGGTAGGCCTCTCAATTTAAAGATACACTTGATTAGGTCAGGATCCCTGTTGAAAACCTTTCAGCATTCCTATGTTTTACTGTGACCAGCTGATTAAATGGACGTCTGTGCTGTCTATGGTTGTGAGGCTCCTGTGGCAATTACTCCAAAGAAAACTGTCAGTGATGGATTAAAAGTAGGATCTTTCAAGTACTATCAGATACAGTCTTTGTTTCGAGATCAGATTGGAATGAAGGAATGGAGGGGATCTGCCAATATGTTTAGTGACAAATAAAACCCACTCATGCATTAAATTAAATTCTTTCATAGGTAAGATCACAAACTTGACTTGCGGACCACGTAACCTAACTGTTCCTCAATGGCTCTTCTAAATTGCTGCAAAGTTTTCTTGAGTTCTTGTTCTTGATGTTACATTATATTTAAGTAGGATTCTTACCTTGCTCTGTGCAGAGGTATGAATAGAAACCCTCAGACTTCAGCATGATGAGTAAGGAGCCCCAACCCAGCAGAACGGCAGAGAAGAGCAGGTTTTCAATGATGGCTGTTATTGCCATCCACCAGCGGCGGGCAAATGCCGTGGCTAGAGTGGGTGCCATGGCTGAAGGAGTAGTATAGCCAACAGATAAGAGGAAAAGGGTGGTCGATAGTGTCTGGTGGAATCAACCCTCACAATCTGTGGGGGAAAAAAAGAAGAGATAGAGAGTGTGGTGTTGTAATTATTTTAGTGTAATGACCAAGTTATACATTTCTGCATGGGATGAAATAGAAACATACTGTAGACTAAAATGAAGACATTCCTAAAAATGGAGTTCTTGAACTCTATATAAAGATGTGTGAATGAGGCACTTCAAAGTCTCACTTTCAGAGTCAGTTCGTTCAAATTCATTCAGACTGTTTAGCAAAACAGTGTAAGAACAGTGACAGGGAGGTCCCAAAATACACATTACAACAGATCTCACACATTGATCGATGCAAAATATCAAAAAGAGAGCTGTTAAAGCTACATAACACATTATGACATTATCGTAGACTTATCTTTAGTGTGCCTTGTACTTCAAACACACATGCATTTTTATTCTTATTAAAGTTTAGCACTTTTTGTAATGGAATTTTAATGTAAAATGAACATTTAGTGTTTGAAAGAATAATATTAATTGTCTTAAAGTGTAACAAACTAACTGTATTACTACTATTATGTTTACTTTTACCTAAAATACATAAGCATTTGTTTAAAGCAGGCTGTACATAAATTATATAATTATAAAATAATATATAGCTATAAAGAAAGAAATAAAACACATACCTTTCTGCCTTTGCTCTCTCTCTCTTCTCCTCTCTCAGTCAGTGCCTCCTGCAGTTACCGGCACTTGGGCTACTGACAGCTCGTTTCAGTTGCATCTGACGAATTTATAGCGGTTTCGTGTGGGAAAGCATTGAATCGTTTCTATTGGCTGCATCAGGAGGCTAAGTACACCTATCAGCCAATCAGGTGCGAGTCTGCCGCTGCATTGAAACATCACGGGCCGTCAACAGGTGAGGAGCCAGATGTTTATCTTGAAGAAGCGGATGAATTGGGCTCGATTTTGTTCAGGAAATTGTTTTTAGAGATTGGTCGTCTCAATAAACGGAAGGTCCTTTATATCATCAATGATAAAATCAATATTTTCGACTTTTATTGATTATAGAGTTATTTCCTAAACTGTATATTAGAACTAGCAGGGAGTGATGAGGAGAATAACATGTAAAAATCTCTAAGACTTAAAAAAAAATCATTGTTTTATGAACTTGTTTTTCTTTAACTTTGAGGACACGGACGAGAGGTTGTGATATGCTGAATTGCTAAATGCAGATAAGACAGCAAAAACAAACTAGCAAACTGTGTCATCGCCAGAAGTCAACAAAAACAGCTCGAAGAGTCTGAAACAGTGACGCTTAAGGATGTGTTACTGAACACACGATACTGCTCAACTCACAAACCACATCTACTGAAGAATTATTCTGACCAACCATAACAAGCACGTTATCCTTGCTGAAAAAAAGGTTGGGTAAAAATGTATTCAGTTGCATTTTAATATGTTTTTATTAAAATGCTAAATGTGTTTGGTTCAGCCTTTTGCAGGTTTAACTTAGTTTGTAGTAAAAAAAAAAAAAAAAACCTTTTCACCTCTGCTTTGTTTATCAGTAACTTCTTTATGTGTGGTTCTTTTTAAATCTACTCAAGGAATGTGTTGTTGTAATGCACACAAGATAAGTTTTCTAGATGTGAAAGTATGTGTGTTTGTGTGTGTGTGTGTGTGTGTCGTGCAAGTTTAATGTTTTTTTTTTTTTTGTAATTTTTAATATACCATATTAGAAGACTGAAAATTGCTTTATAACATAGTTATTGTGTACCAATACACTGAGCCGATATGCTATATTCTTCAGGAAGCATAAAAGTGTATTTTAAATTTAAAATTAATAATCAGTTATAAGTTCATATTAAGCATATCTTAAAGAACACTTAACATATGTGAAGTTGCTCCAAAATAATACATTTATTATGCTCTTAGTATGGTAGTCCTATAATAAAAATAAAAGCACTGATGTTACAACTGAAGTGTATTTTTTACCTGGCAATTATCAAGATGATTTTTGTCACTTAGCGATAATAACAGAGATTTTAACATTTTAGATGCCAGAAATGGCTTTTATTGTTGGAGCCATAATCTTTTTCAGCAGTAAACACCCGATCACTCAGGCTACAGCAGACCGGGTGTAAATTAGGTTGTTATTCTTGAAACACGTCGCCCTCGTGTTATTTACCAGAATAGAGACTTCTCTGAAACCCGCTCTTGAAACAAACATGAAACATCACATTTTCATCACAGCTGCACTCACAGTAGTCTGGTGTTTTCGATTAAATCATTGCACAACAAAGCCGTATTGATCAACCTTATCAGAAAGAACTAGTATTTGCCTATATCACCCCATATCAATATGACTGTCAGACTGACACACACACAAAGGTTTATCTAGTAAACGTTTATCAAATTGTATTTTAATGCAGTTTGAATTCTTTCCCAGTGAGCTGGTGGTCTGTTTCAAGAATGTGATCAATACTTCAGCTTTATCACTGCAAAGAGTAAATGCCTGATCATGGGGTTCAGGCTTATTACCTTTGAAAAACCAAAGCATATGTTTGGAGGAACCACATTCACAGGTGTTGACTTGTATTCTAAGCAGTTTCAAGCGGACTTTAAAGTCAAATGTTTACTGGCAAGGTTCACTTCTTTACATCTTAACTGGTCAATGGTTACTTAACTCTTTAACTGCCCCACCAAGAAAAAGGCATTTGAATTTTTTTTTTTTTGCATTTCTTGTCTGCTTATGTTGCTAGTTATCATACTCAATGTTTTTTTTTTTTTCAACACATCCCAAAATTTTTTTAATATCTGCCTCTACCAAATGGTTGATATGTCACTTAATGGTACAAATAATGGAATTCATACACATACTATTAAAAATCTGAAAATATGAACTATAATACTAATTTATAAAAAATAAAAATAAAATAGTTTTGTATATTGAATCTTCTTTATTTATTGAAGTATGCTATAAAATATTTCAGGTTTTCATGTTAACACAGGAAATTATACGTTTTCTTTTTTTTTTTAAATAAACAAAAATAAATAACAGAAATAACTAAAAGTAACAAAACCAAAGGCTTTACATTCTTTCAGCATTCTTCAAAAAAAAAAAAAAAACAGCAAAAAATAGTAATATAATGGCATTTGAAGTTTTTATGATTCAAGAAGCACGTTGTCAAGTGTGGTAGTGAAACAGGATTTTATTTTTTATTTTTGTAAATAAATGAACATTTCTTTGTAAAAACAGGAATGCTGTTCAGTGTAATTCTTGAGTCAGGGGTATCCTCTGGCTCCTTCAAGGAAACTGTTTTTAGAGTGTGTTTGCCTTTTCTTCTCTTCTAACATGGAAGCTTAGTAGAGGATGTGCCTGTTGAGGGAGCACCATCTTGATCCAGGGACTCAAAAGAACTGTCACCAGCTACCTCTTTTCGGAGGGGGTGATAATCCAGATCCTTCTATGGTTCTCAGACCTCTACATGAAGTACCCCCAGCACTAAACGTTTTGTTTGTCTCCCTATATCTGACACACAGGTCTTGCAGTCTCCACTAATGAGATGATGAGTTTAATTAGGTGTGATAGATGAGGGAGACATAAAAAATGTGCCAGCCCTGGGTTTACACGACAGATTTGAGAATTTATTGGGTCATCATCATCACTGAGATCAGCATCCGAGTCCTTGGCGGTTTTCTGGTACACGGGCCTGAAGTTCTTGTACCATAGAAACGGTTGAAATCCATCTAGTAATTGTAAAAGAAAACAACTACAAACAAATAAATAATCTCTTGCATTTTAATAATGTTAGTACATCAGCATTTGTCATTTAATTAGTAATTGCCTCTGATAATTATGATTTGCACACATTAATTCAATGAATTCATTATATTTACTTCAAAAAAATATCCAAAAAGTGGCAGAAAACACACATTTAAGAAATTATATCAGTACTTTAATGGAGAAGTACGGAAGTTCTAAGCGGCCATGCATTATAATTTTTTTTTCCTTTTTGTTTTCTCGTTATAACGACTTAATTTTCTCGTTATCTCGACATAACATAAGTCGTTTTCTCGTTATAACGACTTATTTTTCTCGTTATCTCGACATAATGAAGTTCGTTTTCTCGTTATAACGACTTATTTTTCTCGTTATCTCGACATAACGAAAGTTTGTTTTCTAATTATAACGACATGACAGTTTTACTGTTGCTATAGTAACAAACTCAACTTTGACAGGCATCTGATGGACAACCATGCAGGGGCTATACTGTAGCCTATATTTCGCCTAGGTAATAACGTCTACAATACTGTATATAAATAAAGGCTGATCAATCACTGTTGATTTTTCCAGAGACAGTACAACGAACATTTTGTTTTTGTAATTAACATGTTTAAATGGCAACACCGCGAAATTAGAGCTGCTTGGATTAAACTCACTTTTCATTTTCCCTTTATTTGAAATAAAATTATATATAATTTGTAATTTGTAGTAGTCATTATATGATGTGGCAGATATCATGTGTGTTACAAGCTTCTGTTTGAAAAGAGCGTCCATGTGTACATGTAGTGTATGTGTGTGTGTGTGTAGAAAAAACGATTACAATATTATAGAACAAAACTGAATTAAATAAGCCTATAGATTTTACATATATATCACATTTCTCATTAATATGGTTAACAATAAAGATTAGTAATAAGGAAAAGAAGCACATCAGCCTACATCGTTAAATCCCGTCCTACTGTAGATAAACAGAATACAGTGATGTTTTTTAAAAATTATTAAAATCATACTAAAGTTTTTTCATGGCACCAAGTAACATAATTTTGTAAAGTCAGGGCTGTTACAGTGTAATATGTTAAAAAATATATGCTTACGTTGAAAAATTTCACCAAGAAGGACTGACATGGAAGGGGTTTCTTTGTGTCTTACATCCATGTTAGAAGGATTGTGACAAGTGCTGTTGATTGACACTCTGACATCTAGTGAATTTTTTTGGCATAACATAAATCAACCAGATGGTAGAGATGGCTCAAGCAGCTTGAGTTAAGTTACAGTACGTGATGAGCATAACAGACTTCTTTTCAAACCATTTAAAAGTCCTGCCGGCCCTAAATTTTTGAATGGTACAAACAGGTACCAAACCACCCTTTCTCCCTCCATCATCTCTAGTCCATGAAGGTTTGCATAGAGCTTCCCGATAATCCCGGTCAAGGGCAGAAAAAGGAAGCAAAGTTTGGTATTGTGTAACCCTCTGCCTGAAAAAAAATGACATGTATAGTGATTTTTTTTTTTTTTTATTATCAGTTTTTTGGGGCAAGGGGGTTATGAAGTGTGTCATTCGTGTACTTTTTTCATACATGTACCTCTGAAGTGTAAAACAAATAGTGAATTCCACTTGATCCATCAAATATCAAAAAAATGCTTCTTAGTGGTCATAACTTGACAATTTTTGTGTGAGTGTTACTGCAAAATGCATGTTGTATATACTTGTGACCTGTGATCTCTCACTGTAACAAAGAGTCAGAGGCATTCGGATTCATGTGCAGAACTTTATTAAGAGAATGGTAAGACAGGCACAAATCAGGAATGACATCAGGTATGTCAGGGATAACCAGAATCATATTCGGTAACGAGCAGAGGTCAGGGCAGGCAGCAGAGAATCGGAGTCGGTTTGAACAATCCAAGATCAGACACAGGAAGAACAAACACAGGGAAAATGCTCGGAAATGCTAGACAAGACTTCGCAAAGCATCTGTGTGTGAGTGCTGCTTATATGTGTGCAAATGAGGTGCAGGTGTGGCAAGGAGATTAGCTGATGAATGAGGTGCAGGTGTGGCAAAGTGATAGTGATGCAGTGACTCATGGGAGGCGTAGTTCGGGTGTAGTACAACAGAATGAGAGGTGCTAGTGTCCAAGTGATGATATGGTGACATCTGGTGGTTGATGGGTTTTGAGTGAGTGCTGAGTGGAGTGGAGTGCCCTCTACTGAAGTTCATGGGCACTCCAGCTAAAGATCGTGACACTCACCATACAACTTGTTGCTTTTCTGAAACTCAGCATCTCTCAGAAAAGGTTGTCAGCTATTGTAATAAGATTTAATGTTTTCCTCCAGGCACCAGGATTTATTCTCATCAAACACCATGAAAAGGAGGGCAAATTCTCTTTACCTCCATTCTCTGTATGTTTTTGTTCAGTACACCCCTCATGCAAAATATTAATGGCCCAATCAGACCACTGGCTGTATCCTAGAAAGTAGATTATTATTATTATTATGTTACATTCAGCAAGGAATTTTAAGTCTATTTGCATTACTAAGTGCTATACCTTAACAAAGTCCTCAGCGGAGCAGTAGGCAAATGCAATGCAGTTTGGGTCAGATATGCCTGGGACGAATTTCTCTGTAATGATCCACTTTAACTTAATCATATTTCCTGCAGTAATGAGTTTCATCTACATTCACAATGTTCATATCATGTGTCACTTGTGTAATTGGTAAATTGATAAACTAATGTCCCTTTTAGGTATATCAGGTAATGCTCAAGACACACAGCTTAATGAATCCCTGAAGGTGTTTTTGTGTACATTTCATAGCTGACATAAGGAGGCATATGGTACTCTACGTGTTTCAGATTTCTCTATCTGGCTTGATAGCCTCAGGTTTAGAAGAAGACCTGACTCCATATGCCTGTATTGAGTAAAGATGACTGGCTTTTTTCATGAATGTGATCAGAAAGACCTGACCTACTTCAGCTCTTATGATAAGTCTTATAAAACACATACAGATTATCATTCATTAATTCAAATGAGAAAAACCTGATGTTCAGAATATTATATGAAACAAAGTTTTGTGTAGTTATTTTAATAATAAGTCTCTCCAGGTGTTCCTCTTGAGGCTGTCTCAGTTTCTTTGTCCTGAAGGAGGATTCAGTGTATTTTCAATAACTATACCTGGATGCCAGTCTGTTCTTTCCCCTCCCCACAAACAAACTGCCAGGACTGAGACAAGAATCTGGTTACAAATCTCATTCAAACACTGCAAACTGTTGTTTATAAACTGACCCATTGCCCTGTGGTCGTGCAGTTTCCAGGTGCGATCAGGTGAGTAGTTCCACTCTACCTCTTTAGCACAGATCATGAAATACTCTACTATCTGAGACTCTAACACTGAGAGGTCCTCATCCTCTGACCCCCACCACTAGACAGACACACAGACAGATACATAGACAGACAGAGATAGATAGATAGATGGACAGACAGACAGACAGATACATGTGAATACATTTGGTCTTTGCATAAAAATATTGAATTTTTCCATTGGTCTCCATAACCATATAGACAGTAAAAGAAATGGACACAGCGACCCCATTGGAACTCAATTGAGACAAGTGAAGCCCATTTTTAGCGTTTTTTAGCACTTCCGTTTCTGACGCGCAGACTCAAACTAAGCTTGATGACGTCAGCAACCTGTCTGACAGATGTAAATCTTCTAAGTGGCTGTGCGTACAAACTGCCATCGTTAATCTTGCAGAGACGGCGAGCTTGAGCGGGGAGTTCTTTGGCGTGAGTGAGCAGGAGTAAGTATTACGATTAATTATTTTGTATAGTATTTTAAAATGTATGATATTAAGTTAATTGCCTGCGAGCTTCTCCTCCTGTCTGTACGGTAATGCGACAGAGAGTCGAGTGGTTATGACGCTATCGTTAGCCTATTTTTACAAAAACTGTTTCTACAGGGCCACAATGTAACATAGAAGGTAATGGAGCCCTTTATACATTGTCGTGTATCTTTAGAAATAAATAATGGACAAACGGAGTCTTTAAACGCCTCAGATGTAAAGTTATTCGCTGTCAAAGTGACGCCAAAATGAATGGGAGTCATAGGGAATGCTAACACAAGTGAAGTTCTTCTACAAGATGGCGGCACGCGGCCGACTTCAACTTCCGGTCGACTTCCTTGCCGTTTGTCCATAACTTTAGCGATTATTTAACATACCTCTTATTCGTGTTGCTTCTGTTCTGATGGCTCATACTGTACAGCCTCCTCTACTGGACACATCAGGAACAACAGGGTGATTGTTTAAAACAGAGGTGATTTGTTTTCAGTCCTACTGATCATTTCATTCTCAGGCTACCAGCCTAGGTCTAGGCAGCTTCCCTTATGAAAAAGTAGTATACTTCAAGTTTATTTTACCCAGTATACTTAAGTAAAGTTCAAGTATAAGTGTAAGTGTTAGTGTACTGTAAGTGTACTGTTTCAATACTCCTTGGGACTAAATTGGCCCACTTTCTAATTTACAAAAGTATACTTTTAAGTATACTTTCAGTATAACAGTAGTAAACTCGTCCTTCTTGATGAGTCATTAAAATTGGGCATCTCTTCTGTAATTGGTTCCAGCTTTTACCAACTCCGCATGCTGTCTAAATCAAACACTTTTTAAATGCTTTGACGTTAGAGATAGCTGTCCATGCTTTTATTACCTCACGCTTAGATTACTGCAACTCACTATATTGCCAAATTTCAAAGTTACAAATTCCTCACCTATAATTATTCAATTTTAAAGTTCTCTTACTGGTGTAATAATCTTTACATAACCAAGCCACTATTATCTCTCTGTTTTATGTGTTAATAGTTTGATTTCAATGTTCAGCACTTTGGTCAGTCTTATGGCTGTTTTTAAACGTGCTTTATAAATAAATGAACATGAACTTGATGTTGCTTCCCCTAAACCGGGTGAAAAGTAATGCATATTTTCAATTAAAACATGGGCAGTATTTGTATTATCTGCAGAAATCCTGCTGTTGTGGTCAGAGCTGTTTAAACATACAAAAGTCATCAGAAACTCCTCCCTCTTACAACACTTACCCGGATGAGACTGACTTGTTATTTCTTCTTTCTGTCACCGATTTTCTTCTGTTTGACAAAATCAAACAAGAATCAGTCATCAGTGGACGACAAAGAGAAAGCCTTTGAAGAAGCTTGTTTCTGAACAGACAGCAGATCTTTGTGATTCTCGAAGATGATTTATTTTTGAAAGTTGAAAGTGAAAGAAAAGTTTAGCTTGCTGGAGCTCAAACACTGAAAATGGCTTCACTATCTGTAGAAGAGCTTTCTTGTCCCGTGTGCTGTGATACCTACAAGGCTCCTGTTTTTCTGTCATGTAGTCACAGTGTCTGTAAAGAGTGTCTTCAACAGTTCTGGAGAACCAAGAAAACTCAGGAGTGTCCTGTCTGCAGGAGAAGATCCTCCATTGCTCAACCTCCAATTAATCTAGTGTTAAAAAACTTATGTGAGTCGTTTCTGAAGGAGAGAAATGAGAGGCGTTCATCAGGATCTGAGGAGATCTGCAGTTTTCACAGTGAGGAACTCAAACTCTTCTGTCTGGAGGACAAACAGCCGGTGTGTTTAGTGTGCTTTACTTCAGAGAAGCACGTCAGTCACACATTGAGACCCATCAGTGAAGTTGTTCCTTCATATAAGGTAGGACAAATGTCTCTTGTTTCATATGTAAAGACCAATTAATCATAAACACAGATATCATCACATATCATGCACTCAGTATTTCTCTCTGCTGTTTTACTCAACTTCATATGACATAAACTCTGCTCTGATTTGTTCTGTGTATTAAAGTGTAGTCACTGGGTAAGAGATCAAAATCCTACTGTTGAAAAAGTGTATTTTATTTTTAATCAGGTTGTTTTTGATTTATGTTTGCTTTTAATTTCTGAATAAATTCAGTGTGAGATATACACAAAACACAGCACTGTATGATCACTGTATTCTCTTCTCTTCACTGTAATCTGGTGTTTTATATATTTGTATTTTGTTCAATTCTAGGAGGAGCCCCATACAGCACTGAAGTCCTTACAGGAGAAACTTCAACACAATGAAAACATTAAAGAAGAGTTTGAGAAAACAGTTCAACACATCAAGGTGAGGAAACAGAATCAAGAGTCATTTTCAGTACAGCTGTAGCATCACTAAACACAATTATGATGTGTTATATTTAATATAATGATTCCAGTTGATTCTTTTTGTAAATGTCGAGCAACGATCTGCTTTTGGATCTGTTATATGTCGGTGTCTGAGTTTCTCTGAGATCTGAATGATGTGATGTGTTGATGTGTGCTGATGGAGATGTTTGAAGTGAATGTGATTTGATTTCAGTCTCAAGCTGAGCACACAGAGCATCAGATTAAACAGCAGTTCGAGAAGCTTCATCAGTTTCTCAGAGATGAAGAAGAAGCTACAATCACTGCACTGAGAGAGGAAGAGGAGCAGAAGAAGCAGATGATGAAGGAGAAGCTGGAGGAGATGAACAGACACATCTCAGCTCTTTCACACACAATCAAAGACACGGAGGAGATGATGAAAGCCAGTGACGTCTGCTTTCTGAAGGTCTGATTTCAGATCATCCATTGATTGATTGATTGATGACTGACTGAGTTCTTGATGATCAATGGTGTGTTTGTTCTGCAGGAGTTTCCAGTCACGATGGAAAGGTGAGTGATCTGCTGGTGTCTCTGCTCTCTCTGCTTCTGATCCAAAGCCACTGCAGTTCTGATCCTGGATGTTCTTCCAGAGTCCAGAACTCATCACAGCCGGATCCACAGATGCCTTCTGGGGCTTTGATTCATGTGCCGCGTTACTTGGGCAACCTGCCCTTCAGAGTCTGGAAGAAGATGCAGGACATCGTCCAAAACAGTGAGTCTGGAGAAGATCTGTGCTGTTACACACACACTGGAAATGACGCATGAGGGAATATTTACAGATTTCAGCATTATGTGTGAATAACCAGATGAGCTGATATTTACATGATATTTACAGTTACAGTGATACAGCAGATCTCAGTTCAGTTTGATTGATTGACAAATCTTAAATATTTACTGTAAAAAACACTGACAGTGATCAGAGGAGAGAGTCTGATGTGTTTGATTAATAGCATGATTGTCATAATCAGTGTTCATTTCATCAACGAAGACAAAATGTTGACAAGCTAAAACTAATATATGATCAGGTGCGGCTCGTCTGAAAAAAATTATAAATTGTAAAAGTGTTCAGCATTCTGCAAAACATTTTTTTTTTCTTCAGATTTTTGTTACGTTACCTTAAGCTTCAGCTCTGTGTCCGCATCAGAACAGTAACTAGTTGGCATTAGTTTAAATCTGCTGACATGAATAATAGCCTTTATATGGTTATATTTTTGTTTGTTTTATTATTATTATGAGAATAGACATATGATCGTCTTTCCTCACCCGAATTGCTCCACACTTGTAACATTCTAAATCAACATTTGCAGGTGATATATGTTAATTTTAAGTTAATTTTCATATACAGTGTTTTGTAACAAAAAAAAAAATAGTGCATTGAACTTCTAACATTTTGATGTAGTATAATTACAGTGGCTTAACAGTTTGGTTTGCAGATCAGCAATCTTTTTTTTTCTGCAAGAAAAATAAAACAATATCTATTTGACTTAAAAGTAAATAGTTTTACAATATAAAATAAATAATCAATATTATACAAGTTTACAATATAAAAGAAAGCATGCAATGCAGACATCAATTTAGTAGTCACTGTACAAAAAATACACACAACTGGTCTTAGTGGGAAGGGTGAGACTGTCTTTTTTTGCACAGCTTATCAATTCAACATCTCAGTTCGAACACTCGCTCTAAAACCTTTACACGTGAGAGCCACCGCACTTCTGAATGGAAGAGTAGCTGAACATGAGCATCCGTGTGCACAGTTATGCGAAGAGATGTGATTTTAGGCTAGCGGCCTTGACTTTTCGGAGTTGATAGCCACTTCTACTACTTCCAACACATCATGCAGGTCGGGTGCCATTGACTTTGATGCAAGTGCTTGACGATGAAGCATACAGTGAGTGGCTGCAATCTTTGGATTTTTGGCTTTAATTTGGGTGACAACTCCACTTCTGTGCCCAGTTATTGCTGCCGCACCATCAGTGCAAACAGACACACATTTGCGAGGCTTTTTACATTTGGCTATTCACAGAGCTGCAAGATACGATGCTTGCTGTGCTTTCTCAGGTATTGTCATGATGTTACTCAGTCATAGTCATTGTTGATAGTTGTCTGTTGAGTTTATACAGTTTCAGCACTTCAACAGATAAAACCTGTGGTCTGCTGTCACTATATTTCATAAAGCCATATTTTCTGTATGAGTCATCAGATTTCATCAGTTTAGTTTTTTCACGCTAGGCTCTTCTGTATTAACCTTCTCCGCTGAGAAACTACATCCTCTGTCTAAAAACGTATCCATTTTAAGGATACTTCTTATCATTTATCAGCATGTTCATGGCTAACTGTTCAGTACACTAGTACATCAACTGAAGTTTTGGTGACGTTTCAGAGTAGTGTGCTGCGTATAATTGCTATTATTTTATTATTACATTTCTATTTTAAATACATCATAGTTTACAAAGGTTCACAATCCTGACTTACATACAGGTAAATATATATATATATATATATATATATATATATATATATATATATATATATATATATAATTTCCTAACCTAGAGTGTCTTTTGTGGCTCCATCTGGTGGACCCCAGTTTGAGACACCAAAACACAAACTATCTGAAACAATGGCCTCAGCACCCGAAGGAGTAACGTGACCAGACGTCCCGTTTTTAACGGGATTCACAATTAAATTTGTCAAATAACTTAAGGGGGGGGGGGTGAAATGCTCGTTTTCACTCAATATCCTGTTAATCTTGAGTACATATATAGTAGTACTGCATCCTTCATAACTCCAAAAAGTCTTTAGTTTTATTATATTCATAAGAGAAAGAATATAATAATTCCCGGAAAAACACGAGCGGCTGGAGGTGTGACGTGTGGGCGGAGCTAAAGAATCACGAGCGCCAGTAGGCTTTTGCGTTGAGAGCGTTTGGAAGCTGTGACACCGTGAGGACAAAACCAACTAAAACAATCCATGGCAAACAGTTAGATTCAGCGTATATTTATGATCCAGAATCAGATCCCGAGGCTGAAACTGAATGAGAGCAGCAGCAGCAACGACTCGCTCCGAGCGGGGCTCGAACCCGGGTCTCCAGCATGGGAGGCAGACGCACTAACAAGGAGGCAGAGATATTTTAAGCGGTTTTACTCACCGCCTGCGGTTCCAACACACGATCGTGACCCTTTTTCGTTGGGATTGCATCATCCTTAAGAAATAAACGATACGCAAATCCGTCGTCAAACTGGGCCTTGTTTGTAAAACAAGCATCTTCGAAATGCAGGGAACAAACATAAACACTTGCACAACTCCATTGATGCTCTGTAAAAATAAACTCCATCCACTGGTCCCTTAATGCTGTTTTTTCTTTTGTAATCTGTGCAGGGTTGTCTTGCCCTGGCAACCAAAAACACACTTCTTTTGTGACATTTCGCGACGCTCTCGCTCTGATCAGTGAATGTCTGTGCTCTCAGTGCTCTGCTATACGGGAGCGAGCGCTCTTCCGGCAGAAGTGCGTCAGGACCCATATAAGGAAATTCCGCTCCATCTAACGTCACACAGAGCCATACTCGAAAAAAACTTTCCGAAACTTGTGACAAACCGGAAGGAGTATTTTTGGAACAGAAATACTCCTTCAAACGTACAACTTAATTTTTGAAACTTTGTCCGTGTTTAGCATGGGAATCCAACTCTTTAACAGTGTAAAAAACTCAGTATGCATGAAATAGCATTTCACACCCCCTTAAGAGGTATTTCTTACAAAAATGAAAATTGTCAACATTTATTCAAGTTTTTTTCCAAAATACATCCTTGATGCAAATTCCTCATAAACTTAATTGATTTGGTCTTAAGAGAGAAGAATTAATGACTATATTTGAATGAAAACTACATATAAAATAAATATTGGTAACTGCAGTTTGACTAAAATAATGACTAAAAGTTGGAAAAAAAGGTATGACTTTCTGTCGACTAAAACTATGAAAGACTCAAATGACTAAAGTGTGACTAAGACTGTTAGCATTTTCGTCTCAAGATAAAGACTAAGACTAAATCAGAAATGCCTGTCAAAATGAACACTGGTCATAATTCATAATAATCTGTGTGTGGTTCACTCTTGATCACTATATGAACATCAGAATAAAAGCAGCTGTTGATTGTGTTTCATCAGCTCCTGTGATTCTGGATCCAAACACTGCACATCCACATCTCATCCTGTCTGATGATCTGACCAGTGTGATACACAGCAGGAACAAACCTCTTCCTGATAATCCAGAGAGATTCGACTGTTATCGCTGTGTTCTGGGTTCAGAGGGTTTTAACTCAGGAACACACTGCTGGGATGTGGAGGTTAAAAAGAATTCAGTCTGGAGTATTGGAGTAACTACAGAATCAAACCAGAGGAAGGGATGGGTTTTCTTCAACACTGATTTTTGGAGTGTGGAGCGTGGATATTCTGAACGGCTTGGTTTTCCTGTTAACCAGGATCTTGAGCGTGTGAGAGTTGATCTGGACTATGACAGAGGAACAGTGTCATTCTCTGATCCTGTAACTAACACACATCTACACACATTCACAACCACCTTCACTCACAGACTCTTCCCTTTCTTCTGGTGTTGTGACTCTCTGAGGATCTTATCGTTCAATAGTCAGTAAATGTTACTCCTGTAGTTCTGGACCGATGTTCTGGATCAATCATGTTTTCAGTATTTTATCCGTATCACAATTTGTTCAACATGAGACTAAATGAGTAATTGTTTATTTCAGTTATAGAGGTTAAATGATAAATTTGATAAATATGTTCATTAATGTAAATCAGGGATGAGTAACTGTCAGCCTGCAGTGTTTTTAAAACTCTCTCTCTCTCACACACACATGCACGCATATAATATTTCTATTATAATATTTAATATTTGAAGTTATATATATACAATATAGTAATATATATATATATATATATATATATATATATATATATATATATATATATACATATATATATATATATGTATATATATATACATATATATATATATATATACACCAAAAATATTGCAGTACGAGTTTTATTGGAAAATAATAAAATAAAAAAATCCAACATCAAATTAAAGAAATATTGTAGTTTGCATTTTCTATTTTTTTTTTCTCTTAACAATAATATATATATATATATATTTTTTTTCTGTTAAAATGTTTCTATTTGTAGGACTTTTTCAAGATTTTTTAATCAATTTCTATATTTTTTTTTTGTTACAAATGTGTTACAAGATTAAAATCAATATTTTACAATTTGTGCGACATTTCTGATATTGTTTATGCATTATTTATATGTGTAATTTATGTATTTATTAATTGAATTAATTAATTTTTATTTTTATTTTGGTGTTAATCATTCAGATCAAGATTGTATTATTAGTGTGATATTTCCAAGATAAAAAAAAAAAAACAATTGTTTTTTTTGTTTTTTTTTACCTTTTAAATCAATAGCTTTTGTCGAGGAGTTTTCAGAGAAATGATCCTTAGATTGAAATAGGAGAAGAATACGGCTGATCTGATCAATACTCTGATTTTCTCTTTGAGAGGCATAAACTGGCTGTAGTTTACAAATGAGACACATTTGGTTTTCTAGGTTTGTACACATCTAAACAAATGATGAACAAGAAAAATGCACATTTCATTTGACTAAGATACATAAATTCTGTTTGATTGCATCCCAAATCATCATTTTCTTTATTAAATGTTCATGCGCTTCATTTCCACCACTCGAGAGCTGAAAACAATCAGAAGCACAGCTGACAATCATCGCCGCTGCCTCTGTTACCATGGAAACCAGCATCAGCACCGTCCGTCTGGAGCTTCATCAGTCTGTCTGAGATCAGCTGTAACATGAGTGTGATGTCTTGTTTTTATTGCTGTTTTCTTCAGATGTGGCACTGCATCAGTGTCTCAGCAATGGATACTCTGCTGTGAATGGGTGGCGTCAGAATGAGAGTCCAAACAGCTGATAAAAACATCACAATAATCCACAGCACTCCAGTCCATCAGTTAACATATGGAAAAGACAAAAGATGAAACAAATCCAGCAAGATGATTTAAGATGATTTTTACTCAAATACATAGTCTATAACACTTCCATAATAACACTTCCTCCAGTGAAAAGGTGTTCTGGTTTGAATCAGGAGAGAAATCTGCACAGATCAAGCAGCGTTTAAACAGCTCTTAACAAACATATGATTAGTTGCGTTTAGTTTGCATTCAAATTTGTTGTTCTCTGCTATCTCTGAGCCTTCATTCATCAACAGCCAAAAACAAAACTTCTGTCCAATTTATTTAGCTCAATGGTGTTTCCAAACATGCTGTTATTTTTTTCTTTGGAACACAAAGGTAGATGTTTTGAAGAATGTTCATGCAGCTCTTGAAGATTTATTTATTTATTTATTTTTTTGTTCCTTGGCAAAAATAACATTATATGGAAGCTTTTTTCAGTCTTGAAAAATAATGGGGTGATTGCATTTTTTTTTCTCACAATTTGAGCCATTTTTTCCCTGCTGTTCTGTGAAAAGTCAGAATTACAAGATATAAAGATGTAAACTAAAGATATCAAATTGTAAATTCAAGTTTAGATCTTTATATTACAATGCATCTGCATGTAATCTATAGTTAGACAAACTCACATGCCTTACTGTTAATCTAAACCTTTGGATACTTAACAGATTTGTCAATGGCTGCTTATGTGTTATACAGAATATGACACATGGATTCAAATGATAAATTAGTTTTTTTGTTCCATGGAGAAATAACAATATACTATTTCAGCTATGGAATAGATAAACCAAAAATAATTGTTTACAATTGTGTCACAATTCAGCCTTTCTCACTGTTCTGAGAAAAAAGTCAGAATTGCGAGATTTAAACTTAAAAAGCAAAGTCTAAGTCACACATCTTGCAATTATGACTTTTTGTCTGAATTGTGATATAAACTAACAATTGCAAGATGAGACAGAATTCTTTTTTTTTTTTCTCAGAGTTATGAGTTTACAGTATATCTCGCTGTTCTAACTTTATTTCTCATAATTGCACATTTCTATCACACAATTCTAACTTTATAACTTGCAGTTGTGAGTTTATATCACACAAGTCTGAGAAAAGCATCAGAATTGTGAGATTAAAAAGTCACAAAGTCACAATTAACATTTTGTTTTTTAAATTTTGTATTAATTGTTGGAAAGGGACTTCCATACTTGTTCTTGATTGACTCATTAAAAGAAAGAGTTCATGAGAGTCATTTGTTAGTGAATCAGACCAGACAGACCTTGCTGGATGTTAGTGGCTGTGTGCATCCTGCAAAGAGTAATCACATTACAATAGTTGGCTATTTATGTCTTATGTATTCAGTTTTAAATGTTTAGGTTTTACCTGCAGTTTATCTGAAACAGTTGATACCACATTTAATCAATAAATATATTTAAATAGCTATATGTGTTTTGAGCTGTTTCATCTTTTTCCTTCTTTGCTGTTTGTAGGACTAGTATTGTCAAAAGGCCGGGTACTTCGGTACTAAAAAAATGAAAATGTGACGGTGGCAGGTTTCTTTAAGTACCGGTGGTACCGAGGAGCCTGTCAACCCGGTTCTTGACGCATAGAGCGCTATGATTTCCACGAAGCAGAAAACGCGGATGGAATCTCAAAATCCATGATAATGAAACTTACATTTTAATATTGACAGTCACGGAATTTGTCAAAGTTAGCATAAATTAATCAAATCAAATCTCCATATGGACCAGTATCTGTATAAGTCGGTTGAAATCTGAATCCTTCATGTTCTGCGTCTCTGTGTGAATGAATTAATGGTTGTTTGCTACATGGACTGAAGTGCGTGACTCTTGCAGTGATTTCTGCCATCTCAATGAGGACATAAATACATCAACAACATCACCAGAACTGTTCTGAGTCACTTCACATGCATTTTACCGTTTCGTTTGAATAAAACCAGTGTCAATTTAAAGGTATTCACGGCAACCCATCAAAATAAAAGTTAATTTTTACAAAAAAAGGCATTGTGCTAGAGATATAACTAATATTTAGTAGAATGTATGTGATACTGCTACTTCTGTTGAAAAAAATTTATACAACTATTTTTTAAAGAAATAAATCACACAATATTTCTTCCATGTTTTAATTTTAAAAGCAAATCCCCTTTATTTACCAAAAAATAAAATGTTTACATTTAATTAATTAAAAGACAAATTAAATTTGGGTGAAACTTGTTTACTGTTTTTCATAATTATATTACTTGTAGAAAAATGTTAAACACAATTGTAAATAAGTATAAAGAATGGCATTGTTTTTTTTTTTTTTTTTTTTATAGTGATAAACCGGTCAAGAACCGGATGCATCGGTTTTTGGATCACGAGTAGTGATGGGAAGTTCGGTTCTTTTCTGCAAACCGGTTCTTCCGGACAGTTAGATTCAATAAACTGGTTAAAGAAAACGGTTCACCGGTTCTTTTACGCTCGACGTAATGGCGTCATTGGCGATGATTGCCCTTGATTCAAGCCTTCGGTTTACCCGCGCTCATAACATTAGCACAGAATCAGTTCAGAATCAATCACCAAAAGAATCAGTTCAGTTCAGTTCAGACGCTCTGTGTGTCGGTCTGCTTCACGCTGAATCACACATGCGCAGTATCATCAGCTCCTCGGTTCTCTAATCGGACACATCTGACAGAAACCGTTCTTGACTCTAATGAGAGCTCCCAGGTCCCCCTCTGTTCCATGGTTGCCATTGGTTTTGTTTGTTTGGGCATCACGAGCTGCCCTTAGGGGGGGGGGGGGGGGTGTAATGTCTGTTTTGGGGTTTTGTTTCATGTTCTTGTTTTCATGTCTTTTGTTTTGTAGTCTTTGTTTATGCTGTTTGGTCATTCTTCCCTTGCCCTCTTGTCTTGCTATTGGTTCCTCTTGTTCCTTGTGTCATGTTCCGATTTATTGTCTGAATCTGGTATATTGTCTGAGTCATGTGTCTTGTTTCCCATTGGTTTGCTCTTGTCATGTGACCCTCATTGTTTGTATAAATAGTCATGTTTTTGTCATCCCATTGTGGTTTTGTCGTTTATTAAGGTACCTGCTGTTGGTGATTTTGGTCTGTTTCTGTCAAGTCTGGTCAAGTTAAGTCTGTTCATGCCCCCTCAAGTCAAGTTTTTCTTCATTGTTTGGATTTTGGATTGCACTGTTGTAAATAAACTGCACTTGTGTTCATCTATGCATGCCTTCAGTGGACTATTTGTTATAACTTTTATCAAAAAATACAACTTTATTATATTAAAAACAAACAAGCAAGCCCTGCCCAGACTGAAAAAGTAACGCAAAAGTAACATAACAAGTAACTAAGTAACGTAATTAGTTACATTTTAGGGAGTGACGCAATATTGTAATGCATTAATTCTAAAAGCAACTTTCCCCAACACTGAAATACACACATATAAAAGTCTAAGCTCTTTAAATAAAGAAAACAATTAGCATAACATTACTTGCAGATCTTACTATTATATCTACCTGATACATTTATAAACGTATCTGTTAACATTACAGTTTATTGACATTGAACGTCAATTAATTAAAAAAAAAAACTTAAAAATTAACACGAAAACCGAAAATAAAAAACTAAAAGCTAGTTCAAAAATTAATAAATACTATAATAGTATATCCTAAACAAACATATTTCATAAAAAAATAAACGATGATCCACTGTTCAATGTGGTGCAAGACTGACATTTCTAATCTATTGTATTTTCTTTTTTTCCTTTGTATTTTTTATTTTATTTTATTTATTTGTGTGTGTGTGTGTTTGTGTTTGTATTTATTATAAAAAATGTATGTCCCAATGAGTTGACACCTCAGTCCTGTAGATGGCGGTAATAAAATTTGTTTGCGAACCGCCAAATAAAAACCACAGAAGAAGAAGAGGAACACGTTTCCGCCAAAGGCAAAATGGTGGACTTGTTATCATCGCTGGCGCCCTGCATAAATCTAAATATCAGTCTGTACTAACTCTCCCAGAGGCGTTGCACTACATCACCATGTTTAAGAAAGCCAAGAGGTGCAATTTCAGACGGAGGAATGACTCAGAAAATGAGGAGAGAGAGGAGGAGCATCAGTCCGGCGGGCCCGGGGCTGAAGATTCGGTGAGCCCGAGTGAGTCCACCAGCACAGGTGCCGCTCCTGGAGCAAACGCGCTGAACAGTCACGGAAACGGGGTTCAGGCCGGTGCTGTCAAGTCCAACAGAGAGAAAAAGAGAAAGAAGGAGAACCGAGAGGAGCCGAAAGCGAGTCTGCTGAGCTTCCACGATGATGAAGGTGCCTAATGAGCTGCCATTGAAGACATAAATAAGAATATAAGTTAGATATGGAAACGTACACTTACACCAACTATACTTTAAGAGTTTCTCAATGTATTTCCCTAATTATTGCAGTCTACTGAAATTGAAAACCGTTTGTGTCATTAAAGTCACTTCTCTGGAAAACACGAGCTACTTGGCATATTATATTAGGCAGTAATAGTGACCAATTAGCACGCTGCATATATTTTAATATAGCAAATGATTGGCTAAACACCAGTATCATAAAATTACTGTGATAAGGGAGAATAGGAATGTCAACGGTCATGGCAAATATGGAAATACTAGTGTTTTAAAACTGCTTTAAAAAAAAAAAAAGGTAAAAACACCCAGTAATCTTAATAAAGAAAAGTTCATGTAAATTCTTTGGCCAGAATGTGTGTAAAAAAAACAACAACAGCAACTCCCACAGATAATTTCTTTATTATTAGATGAGGCTGAAATGTTCCGTGTGAAGAAATCCAACCACAGCAAGAAGATTGTCAAGCTGCTGAAGAAAGAATATAAGGAGGATTTGGAAAAGACCGGCAGTACCACGCAGGAACCAAACACACGCATAGGTACAACACTTTTGTTGTTGTTGTTTTTTATTCTTTCTTCATGATATCATTCATGTTCATAGATCAGAGTCAGGGGACTGCTTTCTTTCTTTAGGAAAACATATTTAGTACATTTTTATAAAATAAAAAAAATAGGGGTGCACAATAAATTTCAAAATCTCAGTTAACAACGGCTCTGTGCTGTAACAGCTGCTCTATGTGAAATCACACACCTGATGGAATTTACCGCTGATCAGAGAACCGGCTTTAAGGACGAGATGCGCAATTAATTATCAACCGATATTTATCGTGCACCCCTAAAATGCAGATTACTTGAGTTTTACTATGAAAATACTATCTCAGTTTTTCTTTTTCAAAATAGTTGCATTCAATGTGTTCAACTTTTCAACCTTTTACAGCGTATGACCCCATTTGTTCAAGTTTTTTTTAGGTCCTCAAAGTATTAAAGACCCTCAGAAACATATAGCAAGGTAAAGATTACGAAGTAAGTTTGTATTATCGCTCACCGTCTTTTTTTTTTTTTTTTTTTTTGGTCCAGGCGGACCTGCTCGGAATCTATCAATTAAAGAGGAGCCCTTGGAGGCCAGCAGTGAACATGGAGAAGAAGAAATGGAGGTGGACAGCACTGAGGAACAGGAGGATGAGGGCGAGCAAAGGCCTTCGGGTGGAGCGTTTAGCCAAACTCTGTCGGCTCTCAGCTCACTTAGACCAGGTGAGAGCTCCCATCATCCCAGACAAAAGTGTGTCACAGTCACCGGACCAGCAGCAGCAGCAGCATTAGGCTGTTTTTGCTTTTCAAATGCTTCGAGAAGAGTCATACAGGGCTCGGACCTGCTTCTGGGTATTGTGGTTAAACATTGAATGCTGTTAAACACTCCATTTGATCAAATTCTTGTGAAAGTGATATGCCATTGTGTTTACACAACAATAATTGTTGTACGTTACAACAGGCGAGATCCCCGACGCGGCCTTCATTCATGCTGCTCGTAAACGGAGGCAGATGGCTCGAGAGCTCGGGGGTGAGCCTCCGCTGGTCGAAAATGACGTTACAAACAAGCGCCTCGCTCGTGAAGATGAGAACGGCGGCAGTGACGACGAAGACGAGAAGAGAATCGTCTTCAGTGGAGTCAAGATAAAGACTCAGAGGCAGAAAATAGCTGAGGAGATAGGTCAGTTTATGAGCTCAGAGCTAGTCATCTGAAGCTGAGTTCAAGGAATCCCCGATCACACGCTCTCTGGACGGGTTGTCCTTGTAATAAATGGCATGTCACATTGAATAAATCACACAAAAAGGACTGAATTCCTATGAATAGGACTTTTGTGAGAAATCAAATACTGGAAAAGATGTGCTGTGAACCTAAATCTGACCATATTGTTTGTTTTCAAATTTGTGTGTTGTGGTTCAGGTATTGAATGCAGTGACGATGAAGCTCTAGATAATGGGCAGGATGAGGAAGTGAGTCGCTGGGAGCAGGAGCAGATCAGGAAGGGCATTAGCATCCCGCAGGTGGGTCAGTTTTGTCAGTATTGTGCTTGAGTGTTGTGCAGTATTGTGTGCGTATACAAGTTGTCACAATAACCACATTTCAGCTATGTATGTTAGGCTTTTTTCCCTTTTAAAACTCCTGTATATTTTATATCGTCAATGAGTATTTCAATACAACAGTTCAAATGTGATATGACAAATTCCTTAAATACTTATTGTGTACATTAACAAATTGAAACTATGGCATGTAGAATTCAAGTTAAGAAGTTAAGATCTGTGAATATTTTTGACTATTTTTGTCAGTATCGTTTAATAACAGTAACACAATAGATGGTAATCTCTCTTGTGTCTCTCTTTTTGTCTATACAGTATACACACACATTTGGGGTCAGTAATACATATTTATTTTACATAAATATACATTTATTCAGCAATGATGCATTGTTGATCAAAACTGACATTTATAATGTTACAAAAGATCTCTATTTGAAATAAAAATGATGTTCTTTTGAACACAAAAATATTAAACAGGAAAATTGTTTCCAACATAGTCATAAGAAACAAATTAACATTAGAGTGATTTCTGGAGGATCGTGTGACAAATGCAGCTTTGAAATAACATGAATAAATTACTTTTAAAAAATATTGAAATAGAAAACAGTAAATAGTGTTTTTGATTAAAATCTGACACTCTGATCCTTTTAATGTCATATCCTTTTTTATGTTTTAGGTCCAAACCACCCAGTCTGAGGACCCAACTATGTATTACCAAGGCAGTTATGATGCACAGCCGTATGGAGCGTCCTATGCCATGCCCTTTAGCTACGCCGCTGCCACAGTTGGAGCAGACAACAGCAAGCCTCTGAAAGCAGAGCCCTCGGTTCCCTATCCCATTCCCTCTTGTGACCTGACCCCTATAACCACAGATCTGGTAAAGAAACGTCTCAAAGACAGGTACGGTCTGAACCGCCATTGTAAACCCTCAAAATGCAAGTTGGAGTTTCCTAAGATTTTGAATGTACCACACTGATGCTGGTTATTCCTGGCTATAGTGGTGTTTCAACTCTGTTAAGCTGATTTGCAGATAGTAAAATCTGCAATTGTTTTAGAGGCTCCATTGCTCTTATTAGACCAGACCATCTTCATCAGGACATGTGCGACCCTAGTGACTTCCCCATACATCACTGATAATAAACCTTTCTTTGATTCCCCTGTGTGCCAGGCTGAGCTTCATGCGTCAGGGGCACGATTCCAATGCCCGGCGCTTTGAGCAGATCCAGGAGGAGCTGGAGGCCTCCAAAAAGAGCATCCAGCTCCTGGAGGGCTCCTCACAGGAGGCTGCAGACAAATATAGATTCTTGCAAGAAATGCGAGGGTATGTTGGAGACTTGCTTGAGTGTTTCAGTGAAAAGGTAAGAATGAATGCATTTGCTTTTAATGTTGCTGCTGCTTTTTTTTTTACTGACTTGTATTTTTGTTAGTTTTTTTGTTTGTCTGTTTGTTGTTGTTTTTATCTTGGCACTGTATATCTTTGTGATTTATTTTGAAATGTATTGAATGTTGCTTGGTTCAGCATTGTGTGCTTAGTTCGACTTTAGTTTAAAAAAAAAAATAATTAACTTAGTTTATGATCATCTTTTATAAAAAACTTCAGCAGTGCACCAGGTCACATTTTTAGCAGTTTATGGATTATATTGTAAACTTCCATCTTTTTTTTCCCACAGTAAGATGCATTAACTTAAAATATGTTTCCATAATTGTTTTCAGCTGTAAAGAGAGACTATATACATAAATCATGGTGTCTTTGATGGGGCATGGAGAACAGATCCTCAAAAGTGTTATTAGTTGGGCAAAAAATCATTATATACTAATTTATCTAAGAACTAGTCACTTTATTTAGAAAGTCATAGGTCACCCCTCCCTTTTTGTGTGAGGCTTCCAGTTTGTTTAACTGCTAGGTAGCTAACAAGTTGAACCATTTTTAAAAATATTAAAGTAATAAGTGGTCAAAAAGGTAAACCTTTATCACGCCAGTGGACTAAACTGCCATTTAAAGCCTTTACATTTTTTTATTCTTTAGGTTATCATTTGACTTAGCTTAATTATTACATTAGCTTAAAGATAGTTTGTCCTAAGTACATGTTAATATCAAAAGTAATTTGTGGTACATGTCTTGGAAAACTGCAACAAAATTCCATTCATTTTCTCCATGTGGGAACTGTTTTGTCTGTATCTGTTTATTACATCAGCGGTTCTCAATTCCAGTCCTCGTGCCCCACGGCTCTGCACATATTGTATGTCTCTTTGTTAACACACCTGATTCAGATAATCAACTCCGTGCATGTACTGTGTCCCGACTGACATGGTCTCTAAACAGTGTTTACTGCTCCCTACTCCCTGAGCAGGGGAAATCTGTTGAAGTTTACTTCATTTCGGCACATTCATTCACGGATTTGCATTGCACAACTTCAGTCTGCAAATGGACAAGTGACATCATATACCTCTGTAAATCAATAAAATTTTAATTCATGCTTTGCACACTTCAATGCACTTTGAATGGAACATATACCTTTGCTTTAAACTGGAATCATGGCGGAATATCCTGTGATGGCCACTTCGCAGGGCACTTATGTTCGAATAGAACAACATCTGAAGCAATAAGAGAAACATAAAATGTGCAGAGCAGTGGGGCACGAGGACTGGATTTGAGAAGCGCTGCATTAAATGAATGTCAAAAATATCCAACAATGGCTATCCGGAAGTCCTTCACAGTAGTTTCAAACTACTCAAGCCATTTATTTTTTATTTTTGGCTTATAATATGGTAAATAACACAAAAGTATTAACACAGGGGAAGACGATTTTGATTCAGCTCTAATGGGCTTTCTGTCCTCATTGAATATGGGTAAATTTGGTCTGGTTCTGCTGCTTTCTCTCTCCCATGCCACAGCAGAACACACTGAACCCCTCGTCGTGGTCGCTGGCCACTTGTCTTCAGTTCAGCTGTCACAAAAATCATCATATCTTTCAGGTGCCTGTTATTCTGGAGCTAGAGGTCGCCATGCACCAGTTACTTCGGCAGCGGGCGTCCCGTCTCGTCCAGAGAAGACAGGATGATATTAAAGATGAATCGTCGGAGTTTTCCAGCCTTTCAAGTCAGTCCATCTTGAAGGTTTTTATTTGAATGGCCTCATTGTTTTTTTTCTTTCTGTTCTGTTATATAGTTGTAATTAATTGCACATCAGTAATACACAAAGAGACTGTCCTGTGGGTGCATGTATGTATGTGTGTGTGATTGAGACAAGTAAAAGTGTATGTTGCTTTCTGATGGTGAAAGCTCACTGGCTTCTAATTGGTCAGTGTGTACACTGAAACATTGCTAAGATGCTGAGCAGGTGAGTGTTTTGGAGGAGAGTTTCAATCTCACCCCAGTAGAATTGAGCAGGTAGATCAAAACCAGCTTCTATTTGTAAATTAATCCTGATGATGTCAGAAAAAAAGGAGAAACAACTTAAAGGGATAGTTCTCTCAAAAAAAAAGAAAAAAAAATCTGTAATGTGCTCACCCTCACATAATTCCATCATTCTATGAAATGGGTGTTCTTTAAGAACTGTGCATGGAATACTTGGTTTTTTTTTTATATATGTTGTATTGAAATTTGTGGACTAATGCATTAACATCTATGCTGTATTAATGAGTAGGTTATGACTATCTAATCTGTCAGTATAGGCTGTAACAGAGTTGATGAGCTGAGCTTTACTGTGAGTTAATATTATTTTTTTCTGTTTCAGATAAGGCTGTTATGGCACCTAATTTGGACTCATTCGGTAGAGATCGCACATCCTATCAGGAGCTGGCCAAGCAAAGGAGGATAGCTGAAAGAGAAGCCAGACGGTATACTGTCACTTATATGTGTGTGTGTGTGTGTGTGTGGAGATCAATATAACAGGACAGCCTACAGTTTTATAAATTTCGAGGTCACTGCTTAGTCCTATTTGAAGTTAACCTAACAGGATTAGAAGGGCCATCTTTTAGGCATGTTTCATGAATTAATTGTATTCTGAAGCACAGTATAAAAAAACTAAATGATACCGAAAACAAATGGCAGCATTCCTCTAATTTTCACTGAGATTGCACAATGGCAGGCCACTCTAAGGTGACTGAAACCCTTCAACAGCAGGTTTTCCAAATGAAAGCCAAAGAGATGACCCTTTCAGCCACTGCAAGAGAAGCTGGTCATTCCAAATCTGTGATTTCTAAAATATTGCAGCTTTATAATGACACTAATTCATTCAAGTCCCCCCAAAAGTCTGGGCGTCCACATAAGAGAAATGCTCAAGAAGACTTCAACACTTCTGCTGGAATTGCTCGCCAATTGAACGCTGAACATGGTAAGGATCTGTTTAAGAGAAGTCGGACTGAAAACACACGTCCGCTCTCATCAGCAGAAAGAATCAAAGGCTAGGCTCACCTTTGCTGAGGAGCATGTTGTGTGGAGAGATAACTGGTCCAAAGTTCACTTTAGTGATGAGAGCAAGTTTAATTTCTTTGGGTCAGATGGGAAACATTATGTTCAGGGTCAAACAAGGGAAAGACTGAACCCTGAGTGTGTAAAGAAGTCAGTGAAAGGTGGAGGAGGAATCATCATGGTTTTTTAGCAGCAGGAGTTGGGCCTCTTATACAGTTACATGGCAGGGAGAATAAAAATGTATCAGAACCTTCTTCAGCAACATGCGGTGCCTTCCCTGCAACCATCTCCCAATCAGTCTGTAGTTTTCCCACTGCAAAATGGATAAAGCAGTTACTCAACGTGGAAAACATTGAAATAATGAAATAATGGGCCAAGAGTCCTGATCTATACCCAACTGAAAATGCTAAGAAACCCACTACAGTCACAGATCAATGGAAGAGAGTGGAAGAAGAGACATCCAAAGCGAGGCCTCTACACTTCTTGCTAGTTTCTGACAGCTGTAACTCTTCAAAAATTTAGTTGAAGTCTTCTTTCGTGCTACAGTGGTTACTGTTCTCTAATTTTAATCACTGTGTTTTCCACAAAAAATATAGTTGTGTTTTTTTTTGTTGTTGAAATGCTTTGGTTATTTGGTCAAACATGTTAGTAGAACAGTGTTAGTTTCCCACAGCTAATATTCCTTCACATTTTGAGTGATGGAGATTAGCAATATTTCAGTGAAAGTCAAGTATTTATGGATTGTTCTCTAATTTTGATCTCCACTGTGTGTGGTGTGTGTGTGTCATATAATTGCATATGCCAAAGCATGTAATCCTCAATATAAATATTTAAAACAATATATAGAAATTCGCTTTGTACTGTAACTTGTAATGGCAAAACATTTTTGGAAAAGAGCAGCAAGATGGTAGGTACACTTTCAGCTTTCTCTTGTTTATCGATAAAGTACATTTAATACTTTTAATAATGGCTACTTTTGCTTATAGAGTAATGTGAAACATATGCCTTTTTACTATTTGCTTGTTAAATAGCGAGTGCTTCTAAATTAGCTTGAATAAGAAATTCAAAAGCCAGATCTACTACTCTAAGCAGAGTTTCTGGGGTATAATTCAGTTTTGACACCCCTGAACAGAACTCGTCGCAGACAAGCTCGAGAGCAGAACGGCAAGAGAGCCGAGCATAAGGAGGGGCTGTCCAGTGATGATGAAGAGACATCCACTGACATCACCAGCTTCAGCTCAGAAAGAGGTGACCAACTCGACTCACAGCACATCCAGATCAGCTTTTGCTGGTTAGTTTTCATTCTTCTCTCAATTAACAATTCATCATTTTTTGATTTCCAGATCGCATTTTAAATGAGTCTAAGATGGTTTTTGAGGATGTGGCGGAGGAATTCCACTCACTGGACAGCATAAAGTCTCACTTTGAGACCTGGAGGAAGCTGTATTTTACATGCTATAGAGATGCCTACATCGGACTCTGTCTGCCCAAACTCTTCAACCCTCTTATTCGACTACAGCTCATCTCATGGTCTCCACTGGAGGTACAGAGAACCCCCCCCCCACCCCCCACTCACACATTTTTATGAACTGCTTTGCGTCGCCTAAACATTTTGATCTTAAAGTGCCTACTGCCTAAATGATCACATTTGTATCTATCTGTATAGGTGGAGTGTCCCAACTTTGAGTACATGCTGTGGTTTGAGTCTTTGCTTTTCTATGGCTGTGGGGATCAGAGCGGCCTGAAGAAAGAGGAAGACGTAGATAACAGCCTGCTTCCTGCAATCGTGGAAAGAGTGCTGCTTCCCAAGCTGGCAGGTCAGTCTATCCCATCATTATGGTCCAGTTCTTTCTTTCAGAACAGCATCTTAAACCCAAATTGCATTTTGTTCACCCCCTCAGTGCTGATGGATCAGGTGTGGGATCCGCTCTCCAGGAGTCAGACGTCCAGACTGGTCACGTTCATGCAGAAGCTAATTAAAGGCTATCCGACTGTGCTGCATGGCGACAACCGCAACACACAAGTCAGTGAATGGATGGGACTGCAATGCATTAATGCCACAAGACTAAGATATAATATTGGAGGATAAAGAGTGACAACTGTTATAAAGATCTCTACATTACGAGCTTTCAGAATTCTATATTACTGCACCAAATTGCACATTTTTGTACTTTTGAATACAATTGAGGTATGAGCTCTTTTTTCTCCAGTGTTAATCTATATGTGCCATAAAAGCCTGAGTTATCAAATATGACACTCAGCAAGAATGTGTATTATACTTATTATATTTTTTCTAAAGGCTCAAATAAATTTCCTTTTAAAATTGTATTATTTCATTTACAGGGTTAAATTGTTTCATTAAGAGAAATCTGATTTCTCAAGGCAAGAATGTGTCTGTTTTTCAGGAGCTTCTGAGGACCATAGTCATGCGAATTCGACGGACTCTTGACGATGACATTTTCTTGCCTCTGTTTCCAAAAAAGTGAGTGTAAAAGCCGAAACACTCCTGTTGTGTCACTGTTTGTACATGTTGTTCTTAGTTCACATCGTCTAGTTTCGAATGTGACTAAATGTTTTGTAAACCAGTGTGTAATGATGGGTAATTTTTGTTTTTTTACCCTGACAGTGTAATGGAGAACAAGAACTCTGGTCCTTACCTCTTTTCCCAGAGACAGTTTTGGTCTTGTTTAAAGGTATGGCTAGTCATGCTTAAACATTCTAACGACTTTCTGCTGTCGTTTGAATCAGTTAATCTTAGTTGAACCTTTTATTTTTTTAAATATTTAATGTTTCAACTATTGTTCATGCATATTCCAAACTGAATCTCTTTCTTCTGTTCAGTTATTTGGGAATATCTTAATATGGGACGGGATCCTGTCTCCGTCAGTGCTGAAGGAGCTTGCCATGGACAGCACACTAAACCGCTACATTCTCTCAGCCCTGCAGACCACAGACGTCAGCGAGGAACACATGGAGAAGTGTCGCAGGGTATGACTTGTCTCCACATTTTCTGGTGGAGTTAGGAATTAATATTCATCAAAACACAGTGTTTCCAAATGATGTCCTTCAACTCAAGACACTGCATTGCTCTCACTGCTGCCCTCAGGTGGTGGAGTGCTTTCCTGTGCAGTGGTTCAGCAGCCTGAAAGGACAGCAGACTCTTCCTCAGCTGGAGAACTTCTGCAGATATTTGAAACATCTGGCCAGCAGTCTTTATCGCAGCTGCGTGGCTGGATCAGATGTGGAGAAGAGGAACGTGAGGTAAAGCAGTTTCTAATGTCCTTGAGTTAACATCTCAACCTTACTGTAGATGACACACAAAGATATGACAGATATAAACATAGCTCTCTCTCTCTCTCTCTCTCTCTCTCTCTCTCTCTTTCTATATATATATATATATATATATATATATATATATATATATATATATATATATATATATATATATATATATATATATATATATGCTCAAAAATACAGTAAAACAGTACATATATTGAAATATTTTTATTTAAAATAATTATTTTTTTATTCTAATATATTTTGAAAATGTTATTTATCCCTATGATGGTAAAGCTTAATTTACGGCATTAAAAAAGTTTTAACATTAATTTTGAAAATCTAAATGATTAAAGTCTTACTGACATTTAACATTTTAGTCTTAGCATATGTATGTTCACATGCTTCATTGTTTCAATGTAGAATTAAAATGTAACATGCAGGTATTTTAATGGCTTTGCGATGTAAGCATCATCCCATTTTTTTTATTTTTATTAATGCAATTATTGTTTCTCTCCATAGGGAACACATAAAGGAAGTGGTTAGGCTTCTTGGACGGCTCAATGCTTTAGACCATGTTATTGCGGTTGCATCAGAACACGGAATTAAAGATATAAAGACTCTCCTCGAGAACAAATGAAAGGAAAAGCAATGGGACGCATGCCTCCCTGACCGTTTTTGGATGAACCACACCATGTAAATACTGTGAATATTGTACATTTTTTGTGTGGCTGAAGACTTTCCTTTGGGCACACATAAGTGGAATCTAGTGAAGTTTCTCCTTCAAGACAGTTGAAATTCAGTGTGTTTGAAGTGCACTCTGCTGTGTTTAGACTTTTGTAACCTCTTTCCTGAGGAGAGGTCACCCCTTTTTTACGTGTTTTTTTTTTTTTTTATGGATTGAGTCTCTTAATGGATCTTTTAAACTGTCTATCACTGCAGTATGATTACCTGCAAGAAAATACTACTCAACTCACGCATGGGTTTGGTGCTCTTTCCCTTCCACAAAGGCCGCACTAAAGCTGATCTCTGAGAGCAGGATACATAATGCATCTTGTAAACATGCGAAAAATATTTATGCACAGCCATGGGTTGAATTGATCCTGTATCTGTGCCCATCTTAAAACAGAGTTTTGCTCATGTGCCAACCTCAGCCCTAATTAAATGAACATGACATGCTGGCAAACAAAACAATGTGCTACAGTAACACATGTACTTATTTTTTGTTGTTGTTTTCCTGGAGCTTGTAATGTTTTATTTGCTTAAATAAAGAGTTAATAATATTTAGGATAAATTCCTTCTTTTATACACAATGGGGTTAAAAAGTATATTGGAAATTTGGGATTTAAAGTGCAGGCTAGTTCAGGAGCGTGTGTGTGTGTGTATATGTATGATTTCTTCAAAACTAGTTCACAAATTTTTTTTTTTTTTTTAACTTATTCCTCTTAATTGCAACTTTATTGTAATTATGACTTAATATCTCACAATCTGACTTTTTCAAAATTCCTTTGTAATTACACTATTAGTAGTGCTCATAGATGTAAAGATTTGAGGATACGATTGTTTTTACATGCAGTTGAGAGTTTGAATATAAAACGCTTCATGTCAACTAACTATGCTTTAACTTGAGGTAGAAATAGATATAATAGATATATTTATATATATATATATATACACTCAGATTCTATAGAAGGGTTTGTTTAAATCCAAGCCAGAGAGCACAGTAGAATGTTAGTTTAGATTTCATGAACATGTAACTGTTTGTCATTATCTGCTATTGTCTTTCCCCTAGTGGTTCCCTTTCTAGGAAACTTGCACTGTGTGCTCTAGTGGACACTATAAGGACTGCCACCAGCGGGACCGGTGTCTGATGCACGTGTGAAACAACTCCAATCCTACTGACCTACATGGCCCGTGACGTCACAGGCACATGCCCGGAAATAAAAAGTGGCACCTTTAGAACATGTTACACACTTTTGTTGTCTTCAGGAACTGTCTGTTTGTTCAGCGTGTGTGATCATCATCCTGGTGAATCGAGCAGCATTTTAGGGAATGTGTGCCTATGTGTTTGATTTTTAAAATTCGAGGGCACATTCTGATGTTCAGTGCAACGTGCTTATTGTGATGAGTTACAATGTAAAGTATCTGCTCATGCTCGTTTCTGTTCCAGAGAGGGTGTAGGACAAAGTGTTTGTCTCTCGTGGCTCGGCCACGGCACAATTTATCTCAGTTTATTGTGATCACTTTGATTGCAGGATCTGCTTATCCTCTCTTAACAGGTTGCCTTATGCTGCGGATAGAGTTTGTGTTATGACGATGAAGTGTGAGAACTGAGTCGTTTTAGCCCCAATCTTCCAAGATCACCGGGTGGAGCTATATTCAGCTTGGCTGTGCCTCTTTAATATGCATATTATTGTGTGTGTTAGATTAGCCTTCCGGACTTCTTTTGACATCCATCAAGGTGGTGGTCTATGAGTTCAGGAAGGCATGGGTGTGGTGGGCGGCTTTCAGGAGGTTCATTCTTAGCCAGTTGTTCTTTTTGTGAGTTAAGGTCAGAAGATAATTACCTTGCTCCTTCTCCAAAGCATTTTCTTAGCCTGGGTAGTAAGGTTGGGTGTCCTCCCCTCATTTCCCCACATGCTAATTTTATGGCCTTTTCCCCCATGATAGGATTTTTCAAGTGAATGGCACATTGCTTTTGGAACATAGTTGTTTGAGGACAGCTGTATTCCTTGCTTGATTTTGGGGAATGTCCCTTTCTATGTTAAGCCGGATGGGTTTAGGAGTGAAGTGACATACAGCTAAGTATGGTGACCCATACTCAAGTCCTTGCCTTGGAACATAGCTATTCAGTTTAAGTTTATTTGTATAGTGCTTTTTACGATACAAATCATTGCAAAGCAACTTTACAGAAAATTACGTTTCTACAATAGTTAGTGGTGACTGTCAATTTATGTGCATATGATAAGAATTTTCAGGAAAATGTATACGAGAGACACTATTAACAGCAATTGTTATATGATGCAATCACACTTATCACACAATCACACTCACACAGCAATATTTGTTGTTATCTATGTTGTTTCAGGGTTAGCATCATCTGAGCTATCTGAGGATAGTTGTGTTTCAGCTCAGTACTGTCCCCTTGTCAGGGAGACCCGTTGCTACTCGAACTTATACAATAAAAGGTAGATGTGCAATTGTTTGTTCACGTTTGTTGTGGAGCGGACCATCAGCGGATGCTTTCGGAAGTATAAATACTATATTAGTCGAAGCTGTCCATGTACCCATCTGGATTGCTCATGTGGAAAGTATAACACAGGCTTGCAGTGTCTGCTAGAGGATGCAACGTTTTGTTCCCTCTCACAGAAGCATGGTTCTCACAGAGTAACCAGTTTTTCATTCTTTTTTGGGACTGTCACTGAAGGTGTGGAGGCACCTGTTGTTTATGGCAGCCTATAAATCCATTTGGATGAAAATTTGGCACATTAAGAGGTGAGAGTCTGAACTTGCCTTGCCTGAACTTGATTTCAAACCTCGAGTGCCACCCTCTTGAACCATGTTTTTTTCTTTCGATTTCTTGGTTTATTCTAAAAGACATCTATGATGCAAATTTCTGCCACATTAGATATAAAAAAGGTGTGCTTTGGGAAATCATAATTATAACAACTTGACATTGAGATATTGAAGGTGCAGTTACATAAACATGAATTTTTATCTCATAATTATGGCTTAGTATCTCACGTTTTATTTTTCATAACTGATTTACAAAAGCAGGTTATTTTCTTATGCAGAAATACATGTATAGTAATTATTATTCTGATGAAATTCTACTTTTTCCAAACCATCTTTGAGTGTTAACAGAATCTTTATTTAGCCTAGATCATATTTATCATATTGTGTGTCTGCTATTTTCCCCTCAAAATTATAGCCTTTCAATTTCTTCACTAAGCTAGATTTTATTTGTATTTGGCAAGTGCTTTTAATATATTTATCTGGATTGGAAGAATTTTTGGATCAAGTTTTTAGTGTAGGCTGCAGCTTCCTCATCACTTCATAAATTATTACATTGATTGCATTTGATCTGCAAACTTTCTTTTTTATTGCCTTGAAGATTTAAACTTAAGTTTAACATTTTGCATTCCGGTTTCTTTACAGCGAATAGTAAAATTCGGGAGGAGCATGTACAAAACCGCAATGAAACTTGATCCATGTACGTTACCTTACACATCGCAGACCCACACACGCAGTTACACCACCTGTCAGGATCAGCCCACATAACCACAGAGCTGGAGCAAACATTATGATAGAAGTTTTCCAGCAACACAAGAAGAATCACTAGATCCGGTCTGTTCTGCTCTGAGACCAGCTGCAAGGTAAGACCAACATCTGGTACACCAGTTGCTTTCTTGTCTAAGGCGTTTTCTAAAACGTCCATCAGCACTGAACATTTATTTAATTAACGCTGTCTTACTATAATTAGCCTAAAGTTACAAATCAATCGATCTGAAACTCGCTCGGACGGACAGCACATGGTTTAATTCAGCGCAGCGCTCCGTTATCAGGCAGGGCAGGAAAACGTGGGACGGGGCGCACGGGGTCTCCCGCCTCGTAATGTAGTCTATCCTGCAGGGGAAAAGAGGACATTAAAATGTTTTTAGGTTTATAAAAACTGCCGCTGCTTAAACCTGTGATTTGGTTTGAGACACTGCACCTTCGTTAGCACTAGATAGTGAGCATTCTGGTTTTCATTTTTAAAGATCGTAGCAGCATATCATACAGTCGATCGTTTGAACAGAAAAATGTAATATTATTGTTGTATTAACTTAAATATTATTGTTGTATTACCTTAAAAATTATTAAAGAATACATTAAAAAAAATTATTTGTACTTCACATGATGCCAAAATTTGAATAAATAAATGGTCTTTCAATTGGTCTTCACTGCAGATAAATCTTTTTCTATTTATAAGTGAGCTGGAGTCTCTTCTGCTCTTAAGAGTAAACTGATCTAAAAGAGAGAGGTGTGTCACCTCATGCCATAAGAGCTGATGTAACATCAAAGATTATTGCTATCAGAATGTCATTATATTTTTCAGATAGTCATTTATGATTTATATAACAAAAAATGTAATCAGTCTGAGTGTTTGTATACATTTTTTTCTTGTGCTGAATTGTTTTTTAAATGATTACATGCTTTACTATGTGTTAGTAAGCAATGTCTTCTCATTGCAAACATGGAAAACCTTGTTCCATCAACACTCACTAATGCATGCCATACCAAGAGCTGTATTTATATGTAAACAAGTCAAACATGCTGCCACTAGGAGAGCTTTCTGTTGGGGATCTTTAATTTGCATCCGAGTCACTGTATGTGAAATGCTTCTTCCTCAGTCTAGATGCTTTCTGCAACATAGAGGCCTTTTAATGCTCCAGATTTCAGAAAATCCTCTTAAAGCTGCTTGTATGTCAGAGGAATACATTTTAGGATGTTTCCATATTATATAAATCACAGTCAAGGGCATCATACACGACAGCGCTGATGATCTTTGACTGTTTACACCGTTATGCTATAGATAGAGATACTACAAACACGCACACACAAAAATGATAATAATAGCATATGTGGGTGTGTTTAATGAATCCCAAACTTTTTTTTTTTTTTTTGTCATGGTGCAATATGAAGTTTATAACACCTACAATTCTACATTTATTTGTCATTTCAAACCAATAGGAATTTCATTTTATTAAATGAGATTTACTGGCTCATAATAAAAAAAAAAAAACATGAGCTATCTTTAGTAGGAGGTAGAAATGTTTTGATTATGTACGTCTTGTGACTTGTGACCTCATGGACTCACCCTGCAGGTCTTCTGTGTTTTGTAAACTGTTTTTTTTTTTTTTTTTTTTTTGTGCAAGTTTCTCATAATTAGGTCACATGCATCTATCTGTGTCCCCAACACACAACACGTTACCTGACACTCCGCATGTGACATGCTAAAAACAAGCCTTGAGGAATCTCTGAGTGGCAGCCTATAGTGGTTTAGATCCTGAACTGCTGTCTGAAAGGTTGCAGGTTCAATCCCAGATGTGTAATTAAAATGAATTTGAGTGATTAACTCACCATCAGCCAATTAGTATTAGAGTGTCTGTCAGCAGAGTTCTATTGCTTTAGATCCATTAGAAGCATCAAAATACATTGGAAATGGTTATAAACTCACCATTAGACTGATAAATATGGTTAAAAGGCGTTAATTTGATTTCAAATGGATGGTCTATTATACTGTAAAGCATAATTTTACCACAGTTGCAATGTCTATAGCGAGAAATTGTGTCACGACTGTGAGAACTTAAGTTGCAATTGTTCTTGACGCTGCAAATCAACTTTTGCTGGACAAATTCAAGCACTGTTCAACTTCTAGGCACATTATATATACAGTTTTATGCATGATTATTAGGCCAATTATCTTATTGCATTGCATTTTATTTAATCATGCGATGTCCTTTTCAACCTGTGATTTTAGGGTCTGTTGCATATCTCTTCAGTGTTTGTAGGAAGGCCAATGACAGTGTCACGGGTGGAGAACTTGCTTGGCTACTATTAACAAAAAGAAAGTTTTTTTAGAAGGGGTTTTGTCGCAGTGGATAAGACGCATGCCTTTGGTGTGAGAGACCCGGGTTCTAATCCACTGTGAGGCACCAGTGTGTCCCTGAGCAAGACACTTAACCCCTAGTTGCTCCAGAGGTGTGCGACCTCTGACATATGTAGCAATTGTAAGTCGCTTTGGATAAAAGCATCAGCTAAATGAATAAATGTAAATGTAAATGTAAAAAAAAAAACTAAACTGAAGAATATTTGTCGCATACATTCCAAAATCAAATTACAGTCATGAGTTAGAGGCTAAGGGTAGTCAGATGGTGCCAGGTACATTGTGACCACTCTAAACATTCTCTTATGATTGGATAGACGTTGGCAAAAACACATCAACAAAACACAAGTTCTGGTTAGACTCTGTGCCCTTGACCCTATCCTATCTTGCTGTTTCTAGAAGGACTTGTGTTGTGGTTATGATACACTAAACGTTTGTGACGTCAGTACTCAAGCCCATATTGATGCTAAAATAGGATCACTTATCTATTTTAAGATAATGCAGTAATGTATTTAAAGATTACACAGTTCACATTCTGATGGGACTGTAAGTAATGTTGTGATTAAATGCAAAATAAAAAGCCACAAGCATCCCAAGGCCAAAGTTTCACTGCTCTGCACTGCACGTTGAATACCATAACAGAAAGTCGCCCACTGATTGGTGCTCAGGCAACACACCCCTGCTCTACCCACCTGCTTAATTTAGTCAGATAAATTGCATGTGCATGTCTATGGTCACCTCGCTAGTCCTGACTGAGCTGGAATGGCAATCGATGGCACTGTTAACCTTACCCAACCCTGCTGTCAGTTGAAGCTATCAGGATTTATTTACAGATGTATGGAAAAATCCATAGCCTAGATGTTTCAAACACACTGTCATGTGGATGATGCCAGCTTAATGTGCTCTCTAAAAAACATTTGCAGTATTAGAGATCTTCTGAAATGTTTGTGAGTAAAACACCTCAGTTTCATTTCATTATGTATATAAATTGTTTACAGTGGTGTTGTTGGTCTTTATGTGAGGCATCTTGAAATTGTTGCCATGTGTTGCAATTCCATTTAATCATTACTTATAAATCTATTCTAAAATACCTTCACAGCATTGTTGGTCTGTCAGCATTCCTACAGCATGGCAAAGATAAAGACATTTCTACATGTCTGATGTCACACCAAAGAGCAGTTTAGACCAGCTCACTCAGGGAATGCTGGGATATCTGAATGAGGTCCAACTGGACAGCAGACCCTAAGGAACAGCTTGTGCTTGGATTACACTGATTCAACTCAGTGGCTCTGATTCTGGCTCCCACAGATTGGTTATGTGCCCATGTGGAACACAGTTTAGTCCTGTCACTTTAAGAAGTTACTCCTAATGTCAGCTCGTTAGGTGTAGAAGATACTGTTCCACACAATCTGTATCTTCCACTCTAAACTCACCTACCACCATGGGCAAGACCAAAGAGCTGTTAAAGGATGTCAGAGACAAGATTGTAGATCTGCACAAGGCTTGAATGGGCTATAAGGAAATGGAAGAAATACAAAAGAACCATCAGTCGGCCTCGGTCTGGAGCTCCATGCACGATCTTGCCTCGTGGGGTAAGGATGATCCTGAGAAAGGTGAGGTATCAGCCCAGAACTACATGGGTGGAGCTTGTAAATGATCTTAAGGCAGTTGGGACGACAGTCACCAAGCAAAACATTGGTAACACACTACGCCACAATTAACTGAAATCCTGCAGGGCCCCCAAGGTCCCCCTGCTCAAGAATTGCCAAATTAAAAGTTTGCCAAAAAACATATAATGATTCAGAGAAGGTTTGGGAGAAAGTGCTATGGTCAGAATGGACCAAAATTGAGCTCTTTGGCATTAACTCGACTCGCCGTCTTTGGAGGGAGTGAAATGGTGACTATGACCCCAACAACACCATCACATGGAAATATTATGTTTTGGGACTGTTTTTCTGCTAAGGGTACAGGACAACTTCACTGCAGTGAGGGGCAAATGGACAGAGCCATGTATTGTAAACTCTTGGACGAGAACCATCTTCCCTCAGCCAGAACACTGAAGATGAGTCATGGATAAGTCTTCAAGGATTACAGTGACCCAAAACATACCACCAAGGCAACAAAGGAGTGGCTCAAGAAGAAGCACATTAAGGTCATGGAGTGACCTAGCCAGTCTCCAGACCTGTATCCTACAGACAATCTTAGGAGGGAGCTGAAACTTTGAGTTGCCAAACAACGGCCAAGGAACCTTAAGGATTGAGAGAGAATCTGCAAAGAGGAGTGGATCAAAAGTCCCTCCTGAGATGTGTGCAAAACTGGTTTGTTTTGCTAGGGGATTGAATACTTATTTCACTCACTGAAATGCAAATCAATTTCTAAACTTTTTATAATGTGTTTTTTTCCCTAGATTTTTTGGTTGATATTCTCTCCATATGGTAAAATAAACCTACCATAAAAATCAGACCTTTCATTTCTTTGTGTGTGTGTGTATGTTTTTTCATTCATGTTCACACAAATCTTAAGTTTTTGCTTACAACACTGATTTATTCTGAAAACTCCTGTAGCGCATGGTCATACTAGTTGCTAAAGCTTGATCAAAAAAATAATTGTGCATTTAAGAAAACAACAACAAAAATAGACAGACATTTTATTGATTCTGTCTTGTGCACAGCTTTAAACCTATACTCTGGTTTTCTTTAGTCACACTGCTATTCTCAATTTAATGAACTTCCGGTTTACATGTGGGAAATTTGACTAAAGTTTATGTTTGCTGTTTCAACAACCGGTTTTTTCCAGTCAGGCCCTCATATCCACGCTTGCGTGGTTAAAATGACAACAGTTAAATGTGCAGTACTGCTCGAGTGACTCTATTTACGTGCTTCCACGTTTCTAAGGTCCAAGGCATCCGAAAGAACTTTCCATTTAAGTGTGGCATGAGAGGAAGTGATTCCTTATGTCATCTTTTTACGCTGTTTAGATGTGAGATTTCTCAGAGGAAAGATAACTGGGTCATGATTCATAGTAGATTCATTTATAGACTCAAACTCTGTGTTAAGGAACATATTTTGAAACCAGAGCCTCTCAAGAGACAAGTTACACATAATTACAAGTAGATAAATTACATTCAAGCTACTATTTAAAGAAAAAGTGAACTATATTTGGTAACTACAAGCTATGAGTACACACAGTGTGTTTATATGTGTGTTAGTGTGTGTGTTTTTCAATGAACTTTATATTTTATTTATTTCTCAGACTACTAAATATTTAGCCAAAAACAATGAAGAATCTCAGTTACCTTTCATACTGCTGAAAAAAAATGTAGTGGTGTAACAACTTTTAGTTATTTACTGATAAAAAGTTATAATAATGGTAATAATAATAATTATTATTACTATGTGAGAAAAGATCAAATTTACTGCTTCACAGTTTAGTGTTATGCTAGCTTTATGCATAGAGAGATTCATTTACATTCATTAACAAATTACCTTCTCAGAACAGGCTGTTTTCATAGAGCTTGCAAACAGATCTTAATTGTTCTTGTGCAGTTGCATGTATTTTTGCCATTAAGTTCTGCTCTTGGTTATGTAATACATGTCAGTTTGTGTGAGTATGATGGATTATCCCCAGTGGGCCTCTCCAGCTCTGCCACCGGTCACATTTTATGGATTTCACTCCATGTTACTCAACACTTGGGAAAAGAGTGCAGCTGTATGAACTTATTGACTGGAGAACGGCTGCCCATTTGCACGTACAGTACAGTACATTTTGACATTTGGCCTTCGGGGGTCACAATATGCTTTTCATTCAAGAGGCTTGGTTGCGGTTCAGAATATTGCGTCATTTTCTCTTTCAGTGTCATCAGATTTGTACTGGGTTTAGTTTTGGTACTTGGCTTGAAGTTAAAGTGAATATGGGTCAGTGTTCTACGTGTTTTTAGGCCCTTACTGGACAGCTACTATTCTCACCTCAGATGTGCTGGTTTGTGTCCTGGAGCTTTAAAAAGCAATGAAAAAAAGAAAAAGGTTTGCATATCCCACTCATATCTGGTGGGAAATATCTGGAAAATATCGAGTTACTTTGGTCACACTGGGGAGTGCTAACCGCATTTACCGCCATATGATTACTGTTGCATTTTTGTTCATCTCTGGAAATAAAGTTTAAGTGAAGTACGATTCCCTGAGAAAAATAAAAAAAAAAATTAATGGAACAAAAATGTGGAAAATGATATAGTCACTGATAAATATTATTGTTGTGCATCACTAATCATTTGACATCATACATTTGAGGGTGTATAAACTGCCACTGCCACTTTCTCAAGTCCATTACTCTCTTTTTCCTACAGATAAGTGTCACTCCTGAACAGTATTCTGAACACTGTGAATCCTCTGCGTTTGTGGGCGAACCAGAAATATTGTGAAAGGAGGAACTCTGATAAAACGAGGCACAAAAAGAAGCTGTCGCCAAATCAAATCAATGATGTTTTTGAAAAAGCTTCTGCGTTTCGGGAAACAGCTGCTAAGGTTGAAGGTTGTCGACTGCAACTCGGAGGATTCGCGGCTCTCCCGATGCTTGAACACATTTGACCTGGTGGCTCTTGGTGTGGGCAGCACCTTGGGAGCTGGGGTGTATGTCCTCGCTGGAGCCGTGGCCCGAGAAAACGCAGGACCAGCCATCGTCCTGTCGTTCCTCATCGCAGCCATGGCCTCAGTGCTCGCGGGCCTCTGCTATGCAGAGTTTGGGGCGAGAGTGCCAAAAACGGGCTCAGCATACCTGTACAGCTATGTGACTGTTGGGGAGCTGTGGGCCTTTATAACTGGCTGGAACCTTATACTTTCATATGTAATAGGTGAGACAACACACAATATCACTTAAAGGGATAGTTCACCCTAAAAATGAAAATTCTGTTAATTACTCACCCTCAAGTTATTCCAAACCTGTATGACTAACTTACTTCTGTTGAATATGAAAAAATATATTTTGGGGAATGGGTAACCAATCAGTAGATGGACCCCATTGACTTCCAAAGCTGGACACACGTACTATGAAAGTCAATGGGGACCATCAATTGTTTGCCTTACACACATTCTTCAAAATATCCTCTTTTGGGTTCAACAGATATATATATATATATATATATATATATATATATATATATATATATATATATATATATATATATATATATATTGTTACTTAATATCATCTTTAAAATTGTGTAATGCTATGAAAATAAAGTCTGTAAACTGATGTATGGTGTAGTTTTTTTTTTTTTATTTCCTTATGTTTTCTCTCATTGCTATATGATGTTACTCAATCTGTAAAACCTTCTCAGGTACATCAAGTGTCGCCCGAGCTTGGAGTGCCACATTTGATGAGCTGATTGGAAAACAAATTGAGCATTTTTGTCGACAGTACATGTCCATGAATGCCCCGGGGATTCTGGCGGAGTACCCAGATATGTTTTCAGTATTCATCATCCTTACTCTCACAGGTAAAACATGACAATAGCACTAATTACATAGGGAGCCATGACTGACCAGTATTAGAGTATCGTAATTTGTTATGTATATAAATAATAATTTCAAAACACACTGATTCATTCTGATAATGAAAGCTTTTGAATGTAAATATTTAGCGGATGTTCGTGTTGACTTTGTTCCGTAGTGTTTTGAACTACGTTATGTATGTTTGCTATAGGCCTGCTGGCCTTCGGCGTGAAGGAGTCAGCCATGGTCAACAAAGTGTTCACCTGCATCAACGTCCTGGTGCTGTTGTTCATGGTTGTATCTGGACTGGTTAAAGGTACACTGAAGAACTGGCACCTGGACCCTGATGAGATTCTCTATGGAACCAATTCCACCATTAAGTGAGTTATGTTTCACTACTCAGAGATTATTTATATATATATATATATATATTTATATTGAGATATGTAATTACAATTATTCCACAAAATTATATACCATTAAAAAATTTTCAGGTCAGTAGGATTTTGTTTTCCAGTGTTACCTCACAAAATTGAGACTGAAAAATTATACTAATGATTGACCTCAGTGGACTTACGCATGTTAGCATATTTTATATTTTTGCTGTTTTCTTTTTTTTTTTTTTGTTGGCGCCATAGTTTTGCAGAAATGACACACTTCCTCTTTCAAATTTAAATGGCATGTTATAATTTGTGTAAATTACTCTCTCTGAGCAGCGCTACACAGCCCCTGCCATCAAAAGAGATTCTGGGTGAAGGTGGGTTCATGCCTTTCGGCTTCACAGGGGTCTTATCAGGGGCAGCTACCTGCTTTTACGCCTTCGTTGGGTTCGACTGTATTGCAACTACAGGTAACTAAAGACTCTCTACACTGTTTAATATTAAGAAGGCACCATTTTCTTCTAAAATTCTGTTGAAAAGCTCAAATATACGATGCATTGTCTGCAAACATGAGGTTAGTGAGAGTAAATTGTGCAAGAAGCCTATTTTGTATGCATAAATGCCTTTAATAAGTGTAAAATTGAACAACAGTGAGGCTATTATGCTACCTAAATATTTGGCTTGCGTTCATGACGCTTTGGTCAAAGTTATTTAGAGTTTCCTTTTTGTTTATAATAGTATGGCATGGATATTCTCAGTAGATCTCTGCTTATGGTTTGCCTCTGGGCCCCCTCTTTTATGGCGGTTCACTCCCCCACATACCCTTGAATTCGATTGGCTAGAGTGTTTCAGGGTTGGCCTGGACTCATCTCCCTCTCTGTAGCTGTGGTTCAGATTCAGTAAACCCTTCTCCTCCAACATGCTGGTCAGGAGTGGTGATATAGCCATGTTCCTTTGCTCTCTCTGGCACTGATGGCATGAAGACACTTCTGCACAAGGTCAAACCACAGAAACTTTTGCCAAAAGCGAACATGCTCGCACCACTAACTGCTGCAGCTGAGTCATTTTCTTGCTCCAAGGCTTCTTAAAATGAAAGATTTCACATGCAGTGTGCTTTTAATTGACTTAATGGCAAGAATAAATGTACTGTAATTGAATGAATGTAAATGTAATGTACAGTACCGTTCAAAAGTTTGGGTATCAATTTTAAAAACAGTTTAATATTTTTGTAGAAACTGATATATATATATATATATATATATATATATATATATATATATATATATATATATATATATATATATATATATATATATATTTATATATATATATATATATTATTTTTTTATTTTTTTTATAACAATATAAATGTTTTTAATATCACTTTTGATCAGATTAATGCATTCTTGCTGAATCAACGGTTTAATTTATTTTCTTTTTTTTTTGCACTATTTTTATTTTTTTTTACACTTTGAAATAGCCATAGTATTTGTGGAGACACTAATTAAAAGACAACCAACTATCGGTTTTCAGTTTTACACAATAATAATCAGTCATGTCATGGGATAGGATGGCACAAAATGAAAAACCCTCATATCAATAATGTAAAGGGCTGAAAATAAACGGGTATTTTGTAACATTAATTTTCTCTATGGAAAAATACAATTTCTAAGAACTCGTGTAATTTGATAGTCCGGGCATAGGTCTGTTTTTGGCCTTCTTTGGTTCACCCCTGTTATTTATGCTGTGACACAGCAGTTAGCTACTGACGTGTTGAGCTTAGTTGCTTAAATGGATGATGCAGGTTTGAGTCCAGCCTGCAACCTTTTACTGTTTCTTTTTAACAAATAATAATATCTTGTTTCTTATCACAGGTGAGGAGGTGAAGAACCCCCAGAGAGCCATTCCCATTGGCATCGTCTCCTCCCTCCTTATCTGTTTTGTAGCATACTTTGGTGTATCAGCAGCCCTCACCATGATGATGCCGTATTACATGCTGGATAAGAACAGCCCTCTTCCCGCGGCCTTTAAGTATGTTGGCTGGGAAGGAGCCACATACGCTGTGGCGGTAGGCTCCCTTTGCGCCCTGTCTACCAGGTAAGCATTCATCCTACCAGTCAGGCATTGTTTGAACACACACTACAGCCCAGTCTAGAGTAAAATAGTTCACCCCTGCATGGTAGAGCACTAAAATGTTCATAAAATTAAGAATTAATCATGTTCCTCGAAAAGAATGGATGTAATTAAGCCTGATTGCAGTTTAAAAGACTTCAGTCATTTTGATAGCGCAACTTTTCAGAAGTTGACCATCCCAATCATTAAAGTTTACTAAGTGTACTCGGACAACCTCAGGGAGGTTCAGAGAGTGCAGTCTGGGACTGGATTGCAGGATAGTGTGTGTATATATTTATCTGAGGTAGCTCATATGAACCCCTAGCTAAAAATATATAGGGAAACTTGGTGTGCTGAGTTATGAATCCTGTTTCTCAGTTATGCAACACTCAATCCAGGCTATGAATGGGAGTAAGGCTGGATGCTACACATTTTTTTTTTGTCCATAAAAGTCAGGCAGTAATTAGTCTTATAGAAATTACCTACATGAATTCACACTAGATATCGTTGCTCAGAAATGTTTGTATTGTGAAGTATGAATTGTGTGTACACTATTAAAGGGGTCATCTGATGCAATTTAAATTGTTCCTTTCTCTTTGGAGTGTTACAAGCTCTTGGTGCAGGAGATCTGTAAAGTTGCAAAGACTAAAGTTTAAAATCCAAAGAGATATTCTTTATAAAAGTTAAGACTTGTACACACTCCCCTAAAACAGCTCATTCTAACACGTCCCCACATCTCTATGTCACTATGTGAGAAGATTTGCATAAAGCCGCTCAAATGTTCATGCAAAGAAAGAAGGCGTACAAATCTTTCTATTTAACGGGATCTTCTTAGTGAACCGGTCCAACCAGTTCATCAAACCAAACTTAATAGTTTGAAACGGTGCATGTCCCCGGGTCGCGGTCCGGTACCGATCCGTGCATCATTTGGTACCGGGCCACACAAGAAAGAATTAAATAACTTACATTAAAGCTGCAGTCGGTAACTTTTGCCGCTTGCGTCTGGCGGAAGAACATTGTAGCTGGAGTTACTTCACTCTGTTTACATCTATGGCGAGTCACGCAGGCACTGTGATGCTCTGCAGCGTTGCCAACCCCAACCAGACTAAAATAGTCAGAATATAGTCCGATTCAGGGTAAGACAAAAACACGGTTTGAAAAATGGATTCATGATGTACTCGCTCATTATATATATATTTTACATTTTCAACACAAAACACTGTGGCACAGCCCTGCGCTGATTGGACCAGAAGTCCAAGGACCAGGATTTTTGCAGTATCTTATGCCGTGTTCCAGGCAATCAGTAACCCGTGTTTTTCCAACCTGTGAAAGTACACTGGAACAGCAGTCAAACCCGTGACTTCTCACCCGTGAACTCGTACTAGATCGATGTACTCCGAGTTCCAAACGACACACAGCACGTGAAACAACGATGGCAGCCCCTACGAATAATATTGCCTATGGATGCAGTGTTTATGCAGGCGGTACATGTTGAAAAATTGATTTTAGGACAGTGTAACGTTGCAATTAAATTAATAATCTAGCTACAATTCTTTGCGCTCAGGAAGTTTGGCGTGACTTGCCTGGAACGGTACGAAGTCGTAAGTCGTGGTTTGAAATCGTGACTTATGGGCTCAAAAACCTGCCTGGAATGCAGCATTATTTTAGTGAGCGTTAGGTTAGGGGGCAGAGAAAATGTTATTAATGTTATGTTGTTGGTGCGATGTTACAAGGAAGCTGCTAATAAAGTTGCATACGTTTACACAGTTGATTCATGTTTATTATTATACTACAATATAACACAGCTTTTATGCCAGTCATATCATTTTTTTTTTTTGTAGTTGTATTTATACCTTAAAGCCCGGTCCGTGAAAATATTGTCTGACATTAAACTGGTCCTTGGCGCTAAAAAGGTCAGGGACCGCTGCACTAATCCACACATTACTTAAGATTTAAGATATTCGGTTTATAAACGTGCCTTACACTCCCTCTGACGTGAATTAGACCAATATCCAGGGAGACGACATAGTATGTTAAGGGGCATAACATTTCCGTCACATGCTTGAGGCATTCAGCCAATCACAATGCACTAGATAGCTGGACAATAAGAGCACACCTCGCTTATTCAGAATGATGAGCCTTGTAAAATTGATGCGTTTCAGAAGGTAGGGCATAGAGGAGAAACAATAATGTACATTATATGGAAAATAATGTGGTTTTTTTTAACCTTAAGACGCATAAACATATTGTATTACACAAAATAATGTTCTTTTTAGCAGCATCATATGACCCCTTAAGTGAAGAAGTCTTCTGCATGATCTGTCCAAGGCCTAAACTTATTATTCTTCTAACAAACCGTCTAACTTCTGAGTCACTAATGATAACCTTGGTAGCTGCAGAGCTGAAGTAGATTTATTGGCATTTATCTTTTTGGTTCCCAGTTACTGCAGTATTTTCAGTATTAAATACTGTAAATGTTATATATTTCAATATCTTCCTATACTTTTACTATCGGCATGAAAACTGGTCCACTTTGCAGCTTATTATTGTTGAGAACTGTCGCCGATTTAGACACAAACAAATAGCTTAAAGGGGTCATGAAATGAGAAACCAAATTTGCCTTGATCTTTTGGAATATAAGAGGTCTTTGTACCATTAAAACGTCCTGCAAGTTTCATAGCTTAAGACGTCCTCCCTATTATAAACGAGCCATTTATTTAATCAAGCTCTAAATACAGCTCGTTCTGGATCCATGGTAAGAAGTGACGTCACGGTGCGAAGTGACGTTCCAACCATTTGCATATGACCGCCTCCAGCACCAGACAACTACGCTCATTTCGGATCGTTGTCGAGCCGCGCGCCTCACAAGTGTTCAGTCGACGGACAGCGAGTGGGTCTGTGTACAGGAAAATTACAATGCCATGCAGATGTGCTGTTCCTGGCTGTGGACAAACAACATCTTTGAATACGCTGCCGAAAGATCCTGACGTCAGGGAAAATGTAGAATTGTCATTTAAGGGTATTAACAATATTACTTTTAATCACTGGCTAATATAAACACATTTGTATAAGAGAATCTTGAAAATATGTCGCCTTTCTAGTAGGATTAAAAATGTTGCCTCATCAATGCTGCATCTTCAAATATGGCCTGTGCATGCATTTTTGTCCTTGGTACACCCCATCATTTCATTGAAATTAGGTAAATAATGTTAAACTGTTAGCATATTAAGCTATAGAATAATTATGCAACAATAATCCGTTTTCAAGTGTCTCGGGTTACAATTTTTTTATTAATTCAAAATAGTTTCACTTTCCATGTGGACACGGGCTGATCCAGTGTTCGTTGTTGTGGTGATGGTTCATTTTCCTCTGATTCCTCATCTGATTCCGGCTCAAACATATAAGGTTTTATCATCGCAAGAGCCATCGCTTCGAATGCATCACCCGCTACTAAACAGTTACGCTCAATCCGCAAATGTTCTGTCAAATGTCGTTAGCCAATCATAACAGTGGGCGTTAACACTGAACTCTTAAAGGGGAAACAACCCAAAACAGACTGTTTGAATCAAAGGATGAGAAACAGGGTGGGAAAATGTCATAATTCACTACATTTTAAAAGTTTTTTTTTTTTTTTTACTATAGTAATACTATAATTGCACCTTGGGGACCATAATAATAAAATAAAAAAACCCATGTCATGACCCCTTTAAACAATGTGTAACCAACCACATAATTTTTTTTCTTACTGTTAAGGAGAGAATTTGTCTGATAGAATTTGATACCAAAATTAACCAACCAAACAACCAACCAACCAACCAAAAAAAAAAAAAAAAAATACTATATGAAAATCTGTTCATGGTTATCTGATTTACTTGCTACTAAATGCTGCAAATAATGCTTGCAGTAATAGTCAAGTTGTGTCATGCCACAGTTAATTTCAGTTGACAAAAATAAATTTTTTTGTTGATGAGTGTACAAACTTAAAACAAATACATTCAAATTTGAACAAATTCTGTAAATGTGTATACATACATAACATGTATATACGCATAACTTAAATATAATGTTTATAACTGTAATTATAACATTTTAAATTAATATTTCTACCTCTGTGAGAATAGGGAAAGCCATACCACAACTATGATATTAACGACACAGAGGAACAATTGTTGAAATCACTTTCAGAATGATGTTTTCCAGCCAACGAACAATAAAAACATTAACAGCCTATCAAAATCCACTAGACGTTGTGTAAAACCAGCCAATTACATTAGAAGTGTTTCGAAGTATTTGTAGGCCGATTTCCAAGAAGAGCATATGCTGTGGCTATTTGGTGCTTTCAAAATATGTTTAAGTTTCTTTAAGCGGTCATCTGAGGTGGAAAGGGTGGGAAGTAAATATGGAAACTATCATTATTTTTGCAATGCCACTTGTACTTCAGAAATTACATGCTTCACTTTTAAAGTAATCCTTTTAATGATTAAAAATTCATGCCAAGAGATTGATCCTTATGCTCCTGCAAATATTTTCCTCTTTTTCTTTCTGGCTGGTCTAATATCACTTCTGATTGGTGGGGGTGGCCTGTTTGTGGCATGATGCTCTCTCATAATAACACCACAGCAGTGTATGAATGCACTATGTCTGTGTCTCTTTTTTGCATGGCATGGTTTGTTTTCTCCATCTCTCGCGGCAGCCTGCTTGGCGCCATGTTCCCCATGCCCCGTGTCATCTGGGCCATGGCTGACGATGGCCTGCTCTTCAAATTCATGACTGGGATCAACGAGAGAACAAAAACACCCATACGCGCCACTATAACAGCAGGCATTGTCGCAGGTGAGCGAATTTTAATGCTACTAATCCACTGACGTCGCGTTACGTTCGCATAATCGCGCATCCATCCACCTAGAGCATGTCGCATGGAAAAACAGCATTTTCGCCACACTGAACCTTTATCTGGAATGGGCCGGGTGGCACAGCCTGTCCCCGACAGCTACGAGGGGATTCATTTAACTGTACATTTAACAGATGCATCCCCTTTCTGCCTTTGACACCACCTCTGGCAGCTGCCCAGTTGGCTTATGTGTTTCTTTTCTGCTCTCTTCCTTTTTTTTTGATCATCCCATGATCAGTCTCTTGGGGTCCTTGTTCCCCCTCCCACGTATAATCTTTGCCATGGCCCGAGATGGTCTGCTCTTCTCGTTTCTGGCACGAGTGAGCGAGAAGAAGACGCCCGTCGTGTCCACTCTGGCCTCCGGGGTCATTGCTGGTAAGAGCAGAGGGCAGTGTGGGATTGGAGGGTGGAGCTCCAGTGGGCTGCTTTTGTTGCTGTTGCCTGTACACATCGATAGGAAGGAGGCTGGAAATTCACTGTTTATAAAACACACAGCAGTTACATGTAATTGCTAGAACTAAAGGGTATTTCTTGTTTTCTTTTTCTAAATGATTCTAGTAGTTACTTGGAACAGAAACTTGTAAGACAGACTTTGCTGTGAATTATTTGGTTTATTGTGCAAACATGACGTGATATCATGATGTCAGTTTTACCATACTAAAGAGTCTGTTGACATTGTGAATAGTTTTGTGTATTTCTGTTTGAAAGAGTTTAATTGCTTATGCTTTTAGCACTTTCCTTGAATAGGGTCCAAATACAGGACACTTTTTCTTTCTTTCTCTTTTAAGCAATCACTAAGCCTTCAGCAAGGAAGGCTAAATTAAATTTTATTTTACATTCTATAATATCTTTATAATGTATTTAAATTTTATATTGCATTTTTTAAATCTAATATCTTGCAATTGTCATTTGTGGCTTTTTTTTTTTTTTTTTTTTGCTTTTAATCCATGAATAAAAAAAAACCCTACATGCTTAAAAATTGTTCAAATGACCCCTTTTCAAGATACTTCAGATATGATTATTATTATTATCATCAAAAACATTTGCAAAAACTACCATGTTTAATAAATCCATAGTAAATAAATACAATTTATTTTATATAAAGGTTAATACAGGTTATCCCCTATGAAAAGGAAAAAATAAAATGACACAGTTTTTTTTTTTCTTTTTTTTTTTTGGAATTCATAAAACATATATTTGTTATTATTGATAAAATATTTCTAACCCCCCCCCCCCACCCCCTTGATCCATTTGAAGGTTAAAAAATAATGTGGTATTATTTAATACCCTATTTGTGGAAAGTGTCTTTTTTATCTATTTAATTTATACTATTTAATATTGTTGATAAATGTTTTGTAACAGCTGAAAATTCATGAATAATGTCTCTTCTGATTGCAAAAATATTTGTTTTTATTTGTTTTATTGTTCACTGACGAACAAAGCTTATGTACTGGTTATATTTTCTTTACCTAGAGATGTAAAAGTAATGTTGGCCTAAATAGTACTACACAGTATGCATGTCCTCTACATAGAACATAAAGCTTTGAATTCAACTGCTTATTGTGAATATCATCCTATCAACAAAACTGATGACCATAAATCGTTCTTTTCCTTTCGTGTGCAGCTATTATGGCTTTCCTGTTTGACCTGAAGGACCTGGTTGATCTGATGTCTATAGGAACTCTTTTGGCCTACACGCTGGTCGCTGCCTGTGTTCTAGTACTCAGGTTGGCAGATGCATGTGAAATTAAGGCATTACTAAATTTGTGTCATTACAGTTTGGCTGTTGATTGTAAAATAATATTGTGAACTACAGGTACCAGCCCGATCAGTTTCCTCCAACATATCACATAGCCAACACACCGGACGAGATGGAAATGAGCGAGACCATAAGTACACCTAGCATGGGGATTCTTCCCGGCATAGAAGAGCGTTTCAGCTTCAAAACACTGCTCTTCCCCAACATCACTGAACCCTCCAACCTTTCAGGCTACACTGTTAACATCTGTGCGAGTCTGCTTGGTATGAAATCCACTTTAAGACAGATTTAATACTTTATTCAGCTGTTTTCTGGAGGTTTCTAAACGGCATCTTTTCCAGGTCTGCTGATCTTCAGCTTTAGTCTGTTGGCCGTCCTGGGTGGAAGTGCAGTGTGGAATATTGTCATCCTCAGTGTCCTGTTCAGCATTTGTGTCATAGTCACATTTATCATCTGGAGACAACCTCAGAATAAAACCAAGCTCTCTTTTAAGGTTAGACCTCATAATGCACATGAACATCTAATGCATATGTAGATTTTCTATTTATAGATTTAGTTTTCATTGAATCTAATGTTATATACCTAATATCTAATGTTATATACCTAATGTTAAATAAGGAAGCCAAATACTGTTTTCTGTTATTATGTGGTTCACTGATAAGATGCTGTTTTGTTTGTTTGTTTCCAGATCTATTCATTTATTTAAAAAATGTGATTTATACACAGTTACTTGAATGGACTTTTTTAAAATATTACTGTTTTTTTTTTTTTTTATGGCGGGGGAATACATCTGTCCTGATATTACAATTAAGAATATTTTGTTTTTCCAATATATATTTTAACTTGGTGATTTACTTTTAAATAGTTTAACTCCACAGCTTATGGATATTTAAATACTATTATTTTTTTACTTTAATAAATAAAATATAAAAAAAAATGGAAATGTTTGATTAAAAACCTGTATGAAAATTAGGAATGTCTTGGCAACTAGTTAAATATGTTTAAGTTGAAGTACAACAATTACTATATGTATATGTGTGTGTGTGTGTGTGTGTTTGTGTGTGTGTGTGTGTGTGTGTGTGTGCGTGCGTGCAGAAAAACCATTACACATTACTGACCACTGCATATAATTACACATTCCAGTCATTTTTAATAACAAGTAACTTCTTCATGTCTTCCAACAGGTTCCTTTACTTCCATTCATCCCAGTGGTCAGCATGTTTGTCAATGTGTACCTGATGATGCAGCTGGACAGGGGTACCTGGGTACGATTTGCCATCTGGATGTCTATAGGTACAGCACATACTCCTGCATGAACCAGTATATGCTTGTAAAAAAAAATGCATGTACATACAAGTTTTGCAAGTTTCCTCTGGTGGGCCTCCTGGCACGTGTGCGGTCAATAATGTGTTCTTATATCCCTCTGTTCTCTCCAGGACTCATAATCTACTTTGGCTATGGAATCTGGCACAGCACTGAAGCCACACTGGCCCATTCCAGTATGGAAGAGGAACTGAGTGTGTACAAACCCACCTGCAGTCTAAACAGGGACAGTGTGACCCCGGAAAAGGAGGCTTTCCTCTGTAACGGTTCACGAGTTGACGAAGATCTCTAATATGGAACAGTGTTACATTATTTGCTCAAACTTTGCATGAAAGCACACCGCCGGGAGGTTGTGAGGAGCACAGGCCGTTGGAATTGAATCAGATGGAGCTCAATGATCCTTTTAACAATCTCATTTCCTTGTCAAGAAGTCTAAGAGCTTTGTAAAGTGCACACTACACATGGGTGGAAGTATTTGATTATTCTCACAACTCAATGGTTTTGTTTCCTACTTCAGAAATCTTGAAGAAGCCAAAACAGGCACAGGACCTTTTATTGAATGGTTGTGGAGTCAAAAAAAAAAACTAAAAAAAGAAAAGAAAAAAAAATTGTAGGCATCTGTAAGCTGCAGTATTTTTTGTTGATGGCTGCTTTTGATAAATGATCTAATTGAACTTGTGCCTTTTGTCTTACTATTGCAATTAAACTAAATCTTGGATGTCAGGTTTAGGGTTTTACGTTTCTGAACGCACCTTTCCTAGAAAAAAAAATCAAATCATGCTTGACTTTTGTGCTGAATTTGTAGTACTTTCTCCTGTCTGAGGTCCCATTTAAGAACCTTTTCCGACTGGTTTGAACTGCCCAGATCCAGAATTTGTAGGTTATTTCTGGTCCACCCGATTAGATCTTCAGGTAGTACTGCCACCTGCTGTTGTGGTCGGGCAGTCACCAGGGTTAGTTGCTTTTATCCGTCACAGTGCTGGCTACTGTGTATTTTATGTTGATATCTAGATGTATGTTTTGGTCATTTATGGTGTTAGGACATATATCGCACTGTATTTATGTCAGTCAAAATATTTTACAAATTAAAAATTAGTCTAAAGAGTTTTGGAATCATTTATTTTATCCCAGAGGTAGTCTACCAAAGATTAGAATAATTAAGATTATAGATTATATGTTATATATTTATATGTTCTAGTTAAACTTCTTCCCTTATTCTTACCTGCTGAAGCAGCACATTGATGAATCATACAGACTTGATGCTTATCAATCAATCCATCCATCAATCAATCAATCAATATTCTATCTTTCTTTGTTGAAATTCCATTGATTAAGTGATTTGTAAATGGCAAATCATGCTCTTTTTAATGCTGAAAAGTAATGTATGTGTAGAGGTGTTTGTTAACTTTTTTGATTACACAGATTTTAGTAGATTACAATGTTTTCTTATCATAATTGATTATGTTGCTGTTTGTGAAAACATTTCACATGGTTGTTTTGAGCTCTTGAAACTTTCCAGTTACAATTTAGAATGAAATTGCTTACATGTATATTCATATAAATGCTCAACTGCTTGAATAGTTGCATAAATACATATGAATAAATAATACAATATGAATAATACATCTGTAATGAGGCAAATAGTAAAAATAATAACAAATAAGATTCGTTTTTTTTTTTTTTTTTTTTTTTTTTTTAAACCCAATATTGCTTAAATTAAATTATACATTTTTTTTTTTGGGGGACCTTTTCAAATGTGGCGCATTCAGTAAGCCTAAGACATCAGGCTACTATATACAGTTTCAACCTGATGCTGTAAATAAAATACATTTGTGGAATTTATGTTTGTTATTTTCAATATGTTTTATGACATTTGTTACTTTAAATAAAATGTAGTTTAATAAACGTTAAGCTTATAAAACAGCAAAATATGTTTTTGTTCTACATATTGTTTTATCGGTTTTTGTCTATGGGATTAGAATCCCGCCATATGTATTGCAGTCACAGTTGAAAAATAATAAGCATAAATCAAAAATGTAAATGCAATGAAAAACAAATGCAATTTTTTTTTATATATATAAAAAACAACGTGGTCATTGATCGAAAAATAAGCGTGAATCAAAAATGTACAAATTATACTGCACAAAACTGAAACATGAATTTAAAAATTTTCCAAATAGCTAAAAAGGTTTCCTGCTAATATGTTTTTTTTTTTTTTTTTTTTTTCTGTGAGCTTTTCTCATTCGCTCTTGTTTTCACATTCTGCGCTTCCATTTCTAAAAGTTGCTTTTAGAGTTTCATGTAAATCAGAGCAGGCTTCACCATTGGGCCACTAGTTCTAGATTGACAGTTGCTCCTCTAGCCAATCATTCCAAGGGGGTGTTGACGTCACTCCAATTCGACTCGTTGCTGCTGTGGCAGGTGTGTGAAGATGGGTCAGCAGGCAAATGCCGGACAATCCACAGGTAATTGGCCATTTCGTTAGTGGGTGACAGAAACATTCCCTTTGTGTGTTGATATTTGCTGCAAGCTCCATGTAGTCTGAGTAGGCTGATATCTAGCCCTTAACACTTGACAGTCTTGTTAGTTTGGTTAAATAAGCAATACTTTATATTTTAGGCAGTAAATTGCCAGCGATAGTTTATGCACATCTTGTCAGTAAAGCCAACACCTGCGCGCTTTCACATGAAGCAGCGTTTACTACACAGAGCTGTACGTTATGCTGCTCCATGTGAAAGGGCGCAGGTTATGGAGATTTACCACTGATTACAGAACCAGCTTTACTGACAGTTAGAGTTAACAAGTTATCTACAATTGGTTACCTTTTGTTTTTCTCCACATGAGCAACTGTTCTCCATTCAACATTTTGAGTTACACCAATGCTTGGAGACTTGCATAAAGGCCTCCATACTTAAGGAGAATCCAAGTCTTTGTAAGAGTCTTTGTTCCTGGGGAGGACTGTACAGTAAGTTAAATGTTTGTAACAATTTTTTTTAAAACCAAACACCAATTTGTTGTTCTACTGACAATTTGTTCTTTTTCCAGCCAGATGCAGACTATATTCTCAACAATGTTGCTCCTGAAATGAGTGAGAGAGGAACTTCAAGGGCTTCGGTAGAGAGCAAAATCATAAACTCAGAGCTTCCTTCAAGAAATTGAATGTGGAAGTGGGCTTTGCTTTGCAGACATGGGGACTTGTGACTTGGTGACTTGGACTCGAGTCGACTCGAGTCGCTATTTTTAGGACTTGAGACTTGACTCGGACTTGGAAGTTAAAGACTCAGGACTTGACTTGACTTGAGACACGATGACTTGAATGACTTGAGTGTTAATCAGACCATGTTTTCAGTTTGAATATAAAATATATAAATTATTTTTTAAAATAAAGTTGATTACTCAGCTGGAGCGCAGGCTGAGAATAGCGTCGTGACTGGATCAGGATACTATCATCAGTCATGCCCTCTCTACCTTACACACACCACGCCCACTTAAATCAGATATCACATCACATCAACATGTCAGCCTGAGAGGTACCGAGGGTCATCGCTTTTGTCTTCAATAGTTCGCGACTAAAACGCATGGAAAACGCTAGTCGCGCCGCTTTCTCCTTCTTTCCAAAGCGCTCGGGCAGAAGTGCTCCTGGGGCGTCTGTCGTTGCTAAGCATCCATGACACGCTCTCTCTCAATGAAGACGCTGAAATTTCAGCAAAGGATAAATGGATTTGCAGCACTAAAAATTGCTCGCAGTAGCTCTGCTACTAAATTCATTTCAAAATGGTAATCCATATACAGCTATGATCAGCTGTTCCTTCATCTTAGCTGAGCTTTCAACGTTGATACGGGAAAGGATGAAGCTGATTGGTTAGTTATTGTCACATGACCTGCAGTGTGCTTGCAGCATTCTGAAAAGTTTAGATGTTTTTAACTCGATGCGGTGCGCGTCGTGAGCGCGTTGCTTCCATTATGAGCGCGCATACCGCACGCCTACATTGGAAATAACGAACTTGCGCGTGCAAAAGACGTGATGTGAACGGCCTCTAATGATCCGCTAGCAGGCCGTCAAAAAAACGCATTGAATGGGGTGGCGCTAGGGCTGGGCTAAGGGGGCATAAGCCCCGGATATTTTGTTACCTTGTCTTTCTCATAGAGCAAAACAATTAATCTGAAAAACTAATGTAGCTGCCGCGATTACCCAATCATGAGAAGTGCATATTACACACACACATATATATATATATATATATATATATATATATATACAGTACAGACCAAAAGTTTGGACACACCTTCTCATTCAAAGAGTTTTCTTTATTTTCATAACTATGAAAATTGTAGAGTCACACTGAAGGCATCAAGGGCTATTTGACCAAGAAGGAGAGTGATGGGGTGCTGCGCCAGATGACCTGGCCTCCACAGTCACCGGACCTGAACCCAATGGAGATGGTTTAGGGGTGAGCTGGACCGCAGACAGAAGGCAAAAGGGCCAACAAGTGCTAAGCATCTCTCGGGGAACTCCTTCAAGACTGTTGAAGACCATTTCAGGTGACTACCTCTTGAAGCTCATCAAGAGAATGCCAAGAGTGTGCAAAGCAGTAATCAAAACAAAAAGTGGCTACTTTGAAGAACCTACAATATGACATATTTTCGGTTGTTTCACACTTTTTTGTTATGTATATAATTCCATATATAATTCCACATGTGTTAATTCATAGTTTTGATGCCTTCAGCGTGAATCTACAATTTTCATAGTCATGAAAATAAAGAAAAGTCTTTGAATGAGAAAGTGTGTCCAAACTTTTGGTCTGTACTGTACATAACAAAAAAGTATGAAACAACTGAAAATACGTCATATTTATATTCTATACTCTGAGAGAGAGAGAGAGAGAGAGAGAGTGTGTGTGTGTGTGTGTGTGTGTGAGTGTGTGAGAGAGAGAGAGAGAGAGAGGAGAAATGTAACAGTTTAATGTTGTATGTAAACTGTGTTTGAGAGAGAGAGAGAGAGAGAGAGGTGTTCAGAGAGGAGTCTGTTGGATGTTTAGTTTTATGGACTCAATGTTGAAAATGTAAAACATTTCAAACACTGTTGGCAGAAGTGACAAATAAATAATTTTAGGAAGTTACAATTTTGTTTGATTCCATGATGTATTTTACTGAACATGAGTATTTACAATGCAGATCCAAATTATTTTACTTTACTGACAGTTACTTATATCTTGTCTTTTAACTTTATTAAGATCAGATTCTGCAGGTAAAATAACAATATTAAGGTGACTTGACTTGGACTTGACTTGACATAGCTTGTGACTTGACTTGACTTGACTTGCCCAAGAAAAAAATACTTGGGACTTACTTGAGACTTGAAGGTTAAGACTTGAGACTTACTTGAGACTTGCACATGTGTGACTTGGTCCCATCTCTGTTGCTTTGTATTGTACTTTATTATTAATGGGATGGTTTACCCAAAATTTAAATTGAATAACACTACTCACTTTCAGGCTGTCCAAAATATAACTTTCTTCATCAAAAATGGTATAATGAACTGAGATAGAAGAAAACGAGACTTTTTGAAAATGAGATTTGTACAGTCTTTTCAATGTTTCCTATTACAGTATTGCTATAAAACCTGAGTCTCTCAGTCCTTTGTTCCAGTAGCACACATGACAACCTTTAAAGACTTTAAATACATCATTGTACAAGCCATAAAATCAGGGGGAGTATTTAGCAGGGTTTAAATATCACCCACGATATAGTGCCGGATTTGAGTTAATCTCTTAAATCATATAGCTTTTAGTGTTACAGTTTAACATTTTATATCTCAACCTGTTAGAGGTCTGCAGTACTTTTAGATCTACATTAAGACACTTAAGTTCCATTTTCTTTTCTGAAATGTTTTTTTTTTTTTAAGTTAGCCTCTGTTAGAGTGCTGTTTCTGTAGTTTATATATGATTTAAGATATATAACTTGCATCTGCAGTTCAAATTGTTCAAATCAAGCTGCTCTGTTGTAGAGCTCTCATTAACTGATTTTATATCTGTTTTAAGGTACTGATGTTGCATTTCATTTATAAGTTTTTCATTTATAATGAATTATAATGAAGAACCTTGGTGTAGAGGTTTGCCACTCCAGTAGGTATTTGACAATTTTGATTACAATAATAAAAAACACTTCATTGGTTTTGTTTTATTTTTATGCCAAAGGTGTTTAATCACATTTACCACATCAGTTATATATATATACACACACACACACACACGCACACACACACACACACACACACACACACGCACACACACACACACACACACACACACACACACGTGTATATATATATAAGCCAACAAAAATAATTAAATTCTTTGTTTTATCTTTGTGTGGGAAGTACTGATCAATTTCACAATAGTTAAATGACGCCCATTAACTTTTTTTTTTTACTTTTTTTTTTTTTGAGGGACATCTGAGGGACCACTCCTCCAGTGGGTAAATGCTATTTTGCACCAATTTGTTGAGGTCCTGAATTAAAAAAAAAAAACAATAATAATAATAATTGAACAGTATAGACAAAACATATTGTATTGCACTTTTTTTTTAACAATCATACCTCTATGTCACATGAAACATTGGCTGGATTCTGTGCAAGTCCTATTTCCCACAGTTGATTGGGGGACAGATTTTGCTCTGTATGGATAGAATGGTCATTCCATGCATCAGTGAATGTATCTAGGTCTCTGTAGTGGTGACAAGAGTCTCTCTAAAAGCAGTCTTGACACTGCCTGTGAATATAAATGAAATACTGAGTACAACGATCAACATAAATTAAAGCAATCAATAAATTATCTGCACCTAAACCGATATCCTCAAAACTGGCATAATTCACAAAACAAACATCTCAACTTTCACCCACTAACAAAACATTTATGGCTTATTACTTGTGATTTTTGATTGACGCTTATATATCTTTTAAAAAGAATTATTTGTTTTTCGGTTTTGAGCGTTATTATTTTACACGTGTTTTGACATTTTAGATTTATGCTTATTATTTGTATCTGTGACTGCAATACATTTGGCTGGATTCTGATCCCATATTTGTCGCTTGGTGACAGCGTGTGGTGCAACTGTGGTCTGATTGCAGTTCGCTGCACTGGCCGGCAGGGGGCAGAGTTACCGGGTATCACACAGCACCTGCAGCATCCCTGATCAGAGAGAGAGAGAGAGGTGAGCACAAGAGAGATGCTTCACTCAAAGCATCGCGCCGAAGCGAGATCGTTCAGTCAGCGGGTCTGCTGTGGGAGAGAGAGGGCGGTGAGCGGGCTGAATGAGGGCGGACTGAACCTGAGGCTCTCTAAGGTGAGTGTTCATACACGGAATTATGGGCTTTTGTGACTTGTGGTGGAACATGTACGGCTGAGCTGATGCTATTTTGCTGTTCCAAATCATTAACTAGACGAACATTAATAAGAAAATGTGATGGCAGATTTCAGACTGACTTTTATTTTTTGCACTAACTTTTAAATATGTATTTGCATTATTGTATTTCCTATTATTTATAGACAAATTTATAAATATTTGAAATATTGTAACAATCTACTAGATTTAGATATGCTGTGATTTTCCACATTAGTTGTGATGTAGCACATCTCCTATAGATAGATAGATAGATAGATGGATAGATAGATAGAGAACATGCATGCACAGACACGTTCCTACTGTCAAGTGGCGTGATAAGAAAGTATAAACATCCCCTCAAAGCTCTAAACTCTATGTACATACATGCTTTAATATGATGAGATCAAGATGTAAACATCCCTCTAAATGGTCTAGATCTGGTATTTGAAAGCCGCTGCTGTCTATGGGATGTATCAAAGTAAGGCAGAGCCTCCGGCGCAGCTAAGAACTGACTTGCTTAGCCTGGAAATGAACTTGACTAGTGCATCCCAGCATCTGCTCCTATAGGAATAAATGTTTTTGCATAACGAAGTTTTACTTACAGAAACCCCTCAAAATAATTTGTATGTGCTTTTTTTTTTTTTTTTGGCGGATAGAACAAAAATAGGAAGTAGAGGGAGGGAATGTGTGAAGAACCCTGTCAAGGTTACAGCATCACAAACACATCTGATAAAAGCTGAAGTTTGTCTCGAGGGGTTAATAGACGTGTTGAACTGTGAAGGAGGTTTGATGTAAGGGAAATGGGTGGAGAAGGATAATGAGGTGTTTTTATGAGTTATTCCAATTGCCGATTAGGCTTTGCCCCCCAAACAGAATTGTGATCCACTTGTCAGTCAATAGAGATGGACAGGAATCCATGTGAGAGTTCTAGTTGTCTGTTGAAATGGGAAGCTGGTGATTATTGACATATTAAGCTTTGAGTCTAATCGTAAAAAGTTTGTGAGTCTGACCTGTCTGTTACCTCTGGAAAACGGCTCTGCTGGGATGTTTTTCCTGCCATCAATGTGAATCCTTCGCTCTACCTCTACAAATCCTCCGGTGGCACAGCAGAACATCTTTCCTGCCCTCTGGGTGTGGATCACAGATTTACAGTAGATCTAGCCCGCTGAGAACATCGCACTTTCCACACTTTATTACCTGTCCTAAATCCCCCTCTCCTGCAGAGAGGTCTAATAAAGTGCCCTGCTCTCTAACTCCTCGGGCCTGTCTTCATCTGGCAGCTCTCAGACGCACGGGAAGGCTCAGATCTTTCAACTGGATCAGTCTATCCTCCCCCTGCGCTACTATTTGGGTTTCTACCATGCATGGTTTTAATTTATTTAGTATAGTCAAACATGCATGATCTGAGCTGTGCTTTTGTCATGCAAAGTGAGTCAGGAAGCTGTAGTGTTGCTTTTTTGCCTGGGCTTGATTTCTAAATGTGACCTACATGAGATGATGAATGTTCTTGAGTCTGAGAGGAAGTGGTGTGTGAAGCATTAGTACTTTATAAGTGTTTGTTCTGCTATCACCAGTTGTCTAGTTCCTCTTTAACAGTCCTCTAGCAACTCATTGTTCTTCATCCTAGCATGGTAGTTATTAAATTAGATGTTTTGACATGTATCTGTTTGTTCAGGCATAGATAAAATACATTTGCCGATATTTAGCTATTTGGGAATTTGCTGATTAGTAGAAATGTTAGCTTTTCTTTCTGTGAGTTCTACAGAAAAAAAAAAACTACTCACTGCTTTGTCAATTCATAGTGCACAGTTTTTGTAAATATGTCAAAGATGTAGTTTTACTGGTGGTGTATGTGTGAATATCATAGCTGGTTTAATTTAATTGCATTAGCCTAATTCGCATTAGCCTATGTATTCATTAACACTAAAAATGTTTTGACCAAAAAACATAAAAAAATCTAGTCTAATAGAATTAATTTTTTTTGTCAGTTTGTGTTAAAACATTAGCTGACCATAGGCTCTAACACAGTGTAATTAAATAAATAAATATGCTGAATAAATAAAACATTCAGAATGAAAATGAATGGGAGTCTATGACTTTATGCACTGCTGCAAAAATAAAGCTTAATAATCTTTAAATATATATACCAAACTTTGATAATAATTGTGGGATTTTATGTAATGTCCACTGTAATGAAGTTCCAAAGTTTATGTATTTGCTGTAATAGAAAAAGGTACGCATAAATAAGATCTAAATGACCTCAATCTCTTAAGAAGTGCATGATTTTATTACTTCTATAGTTAAGTTTTTAAGTATCATTATCAGCCGTGGTTGGTTACTAATAAAGATAATTCTATTGAATGTGTAAGTGTCGCTTCAAAAGGAGTAGTAAGCCATACGGGTAGAAATCCTAAGATATTGTAAGACTTTTTCTAGTCAGATTACAAGGCCTGTAATGAAACATCAGCCAATCACAGTCTTTTTATGATGCTTAGCCTGTGCCTAAAGGTTTTTTGTGAATCAGGCCTGGCGATTAATGGTTAATAAGTCATTCTAACGTTAGTTATCTCATCAAACAACTACATACACTGCTTACCAGTCATATGGAGGAAAGCATCATTGCCCATTCCTTGCCTCAAACAGGAGGCTTTATTATTTTAATTTCATGAAAAATGTAATGGTGTTGTTTTGTATTTTATGTAACTTAAAACTCTCAGTGTGGTTTGTAAACCAATTTGATGCATTGCGTTGCCTACAGCGAAACTGGCTCGCTTGACTCTATGAAAAATGACTCCTATGGAGTGTGCTCCCAGACACCACGCTCTCATTTGCATGTGATGTGTCATTAAGGATTGGAGATGAAATGCAAAAAAAAAAAAAAAAAAAATATTGAAAAGGGAGCGATTTGAAGAGCTTGGGACCTTCTCTGTTTCTCTCTGCAGAATCTCACCATGGCCTTTCATCTTTAAAAGCCTGGCAAGAACCGATGCGGGAAGCCGCTCTGTAATCTCCAAAACTGTCCTGATAAGTGGGCAGGACTGGAGCACTTACTCTTGAGTCTTGAAATCTGAGGTTTAGAATCACTTAAACATTCGAGTACACATTACACACAAAGGGGGACTCCTAAATTCAACTGTTTTCAACATTGATAATTAAATATAGCATAGCGCATAGACAAAATGTTTATTCTCAGTTGACTTGATTATGTGCTTATGTAGCACTCAGTTCTGTTCATTTAGGAGTATTATGACTGTGTAGGTTGTTTTTGTGTTTAGACAGGTGCTTTGTGTATAATCTATAAGTCAAGAGTGCTTTGTTTGTCTGAGCCTTTTCATAGACGGATTCATGTATATTTGTCGTCTATGCAGAGTAAAGCCTGTCATTTCTCACTGAGGTTATTATTCATTGTCTGTTTGAAAGAAAATTGAGACTAGCCCATAAGTGCGGACTGAAAGCTTCCGGTATTTTCCCAGGGGCGCTTCGGTAATGGAAACCCTCGGCTCACCTCACTTCCTCTCTCCACAGTGACCTTGATAGCTCAGCTGCACGTCAAACCGTCAACCCAGCCGCTCACTATTTGCTTGTGCTACATCCATTCGACACGTTCTTCGAGCGCGGTGGGGAGAATGAACTTAGTCAGAGCTGGAAAATCTGTTTTATTATATAAAACAGCAGGTCAGTTCAGGGATGTGGAACATTTTTTTACCCCATGAGGAGCGAGATCCTCCTCGTTCACCTCGCAGTAGCATCACCCTATGGTTTCTTATGCCCTGAAGTATTTATAAGAATCCCACTCTTCCTCCCTCTCTCTCTTTCACACGATCACACCATCACGGAAGGCCTTAAATTAATAGTTATTGAAAAAAGTATTCATTTAAAATAAAAAAAGTAATTCATTATATTCTCACTGTCATGTCATTTTGAACCCATATTATACTATTTTTAGTGGGACAATTTTTTTTTTTTTTTTTTTATAATTCTTTGTAATAATATGTATATATATATATATATATATATATATATATATATATATATATATATATATATATATATATATACACAAACAAGTTTAAGGTAAGATTAAAAATAAAATATATATTTTTTTGACAATTAAGACATTTACAATGTTACAAATAGTTTTTATTTCAAATAAATGCTTCAAACATTTTATTAATCAAAGAATTAAAAAATAAATGTCACAGTTTCCAAAAAAATTGAGCAGTAAAAATAGTTTCCAACATAATAGGAAGAACCATTATTAAAAACTGAACACAACTAATAACTGATGATAACCGAACAACAAATCCGTATATTAAAATGATGAAGGCTAATGTGACACTGAAGAAAATACATTTAAATAGAACATTTTAATTTTAGTAATGTTACATTTTAAAGGGGGTGTGAAATGCTATTTCATGCATACTGAGTTTTTTACACTGCTAAAGAGTTGGATTCCCATGCTAAACATGGACAAAGTTTCAAAAATTAATTTGTACGTTTGAAGGAGTATTTTTGTTCCAAAAACATTCCTTCCGGTTTGTCACAAGTTTCGGAAAGTTTTTTCGAGTATGGCTCTGTGTGACGCTAGATGGAGCGGAATTTCCTTATATGGGTCCTGAGGCACTTCTGCTGGAAGAGCGCGCGCTCCTGTATAGCAGAGCACTGAGAGTACAACAGACTTCACTGATCAGAGCGAGAGCGTGGCGAAATGTCACAGAAGTGTGTTTTTGGTTGCCAGGGCAAGACAACCCTGCACAGATTACCAAAAAAAAAACAGCATTAAGGGACCAGTGGATGGAGTTTATTTTTACAGAGCATCAACGGAGTTGTGCAAGTGTGTGTGTTTGTTCCCTGCATTTAGAAGATGCTTGTTTTACAAACAAGGCCCAGATTGACGCCGGATTTGCACATCGTTTATTTCTTAAGGATAATGCAGTCCCAACGAAAAAGGGTCACGATCGTGTGTTGGAACCGCATGCGGTGAATAAAACTACTTCAAATTTCTCTGTGTTGTTAACTTAGCTATCGGCGCATAAGCACATCAAGTAAACAACATGCGATGTTGTCATCAAACTGCACTTTCCACATGTACAGCTTAAAAAAAAAATAAAAAAAAAAAGACGACATAAAGTGGAACTTAGTCATTTTCCAAAACCGCTAAGCAAATATATACAGTTTCAGTACATACCACATAGAGACGTCATTTGCTGATGCTGCTCTTGTTAAATTTCAGCCTCTGGATCTGTGTCACAGCTTCCAAACGCTCTCAACGCAAAAGCTTACTCGCGTTCGTGATTCTTTAGCTCCGCCCACACGTCACGCCTCCAGCCGGTCGTGTTTTTCCGGGAAAAATCGGTACAGACTATCTTTCTCTTATGAATATAATAAAACTAAAGACTTTTTGGAGTTATGAAGGATGCAGTACTACTCTATAGGTACTCAAGATTAACAGGATATTGAGTGAAAACGAGCATTTCACCCCCCCCTTTAATATTTTTAACAATATGTAAATTGTGTGTGTGCAACAATATGTAACTGTTATGTAAAAGTATGTTTTTTTACTGTATTTTTATCCAATAAATGTAGATTTGATGAGCATTCAAGACTTCTTTCAAAACATTAAAAATGTATATTATGCATGCAAACTGTCAATCAGCCAATCCATTAATTTTAAACCTTTTTAGCTGCTAGTGTTTCTTTCTCTCTCTTGCTCATTAACAAATGAGCTTTAATCTTTATATCTCTCTTTGTTGTCACAATCTCTTTTCCTTTCTCTCACCACCTTGTCCTCCATCCTTTTTGTATTCCTCTCTCATGATTTCATAGGTTCCTCATCTCTTTCTTCCTCATTAATCACAGCCTCTCTGCCTTTGCGTCTGAATAGGAAGCGGCATCTCTCAGTCTCATTAATCACGTCACTGTAATTCTTCGGCCTGTTGTCATGGTCCAGGTGTCATTGATAAAGAGGTCAGTGCGGTAATGAAAAACTCTGACCACAGACACACTCATCTAAAACCAGTTCTGCTCATATTAAAGCCTGCCTTTGTCAAAGTAATGAATGTGGAAAACCTGATGCACAAATGCTGATCTATGGGAGATTGTGATTGATTGGTCTCTGATGATGGTGAATCAGAGTTTAAAGGTGCAAACTGAGAGGTTAAAGAGAGGTGGATTTCTCTTGTTATAAGTGCATCTGATGGCCAGAACATCACATTCCTTCATAGTTTCTTTTGGACACGGAAGAAAAGATGAGAAAGGACGTGTTTTTGTGTGTGTGTGTGTGTATGAGGCGGGGTCTCTGCAGTATCCTGTCACTCCTCCCCTTCACACTGTTTCGCGCGAGGCTTTGTATGTGTACTCAACCATGCCTTTCTGTTTACAAGGCTGACAGACGCGTGATGGAGAGAACGAGAAAGAGTCAAAGAAAGACACTAAAGCTTGCCTGCACCTTTGAAAGCGGAGAAAGAAACCAAGAGAGGAGCATAAATAACAGTGTGACAGAGAAAATGAATCAAAATTCCCTCACTAGATGTAGTGGTTGTCCTAAAATGAAATGAACTTTGTGGCTGACTATACCAAAATACTGTATGAAAGCAAGACACTATAATGACAGTGGAAGAATCCCGATAAATCTGTGCAGATATTGGCTAAGACCGGCTGCCATCCCCCTTTTCCTCCCTCCGTGACTCTAGACGCTTTGCAGAATATTTTAACCCTTTCAGGCAATCTGTTTTACATTCCACCTGTGCCGAGGGAGGGATAAGACTCTTCCCATCCTCCTAGGACAGAGTCAGGGACCTTTGTCTAGTGATTACTGTTTCTAATAGCTATCAAAGAAGAGGTATAATCTTACACCTCATTACTGCAACTATTGTTCTTAATAGATCATGTGTAAATGCTGTTTTTGTGATGATATAGAATGTTTTCGGACCTTATATAAGGTGTGAAATAAGGATTTAGCATCATGAAGATACAGGATTAGTTTTACAAGCAGTCTTTAATTTTTAGCGTTATTGTAGCTTCAATACTATACTATATTTAAGGTCCACACAATCATAAATAACCTGGAAATATCAGGGAATATAACATTGTTAAATGATCACAAATCTGATAATCCAATAATAATAACAACATGATTTAATGTATATATTTCTTTTATTTTCATTCGTTTCAAGAATGTACGAATGGATTTTTATCATTTATTTTAATTGGAATATTTGATAGAGAAATGTACACATGAATATTTGATATTTTATTGCTTTATATGATTATTAGCATTTACAGCATTTATTAATCTTTGAAAATGTTAATGTATTTGCTATTGTTCCTTGTTAGTTCAACTTTTTTCAAAATGCAAAATTCAAAATAAACATATTTACATGAAAATAAAATAAAATACCAGTAATAATGATCTGCTTGAAAAATGCACCCTTTAACCATGACAAAATATAGACAATATGTAACAATTGTCTTTGAGATCGGAATACTCTTTATAGAGTCTGTATTTTTTTATAGGAGTCTGTATTGCATTGCTGTATGTGATCAGAGGACCTTGACTGACAGATCTATGTGTGTGTGTGTGTGTGTTTGTGTGTGTCTGCTGGGATAGAGGACTTAACATTAGGACAAAGATACAGCACTTGTGGCAGCGATGCACAGATGCAGTCGCCTTGTGTAGGGATAAAAAAAAAAAAGCATGCTTGTGTTGTGTATTTGTGTGTAGAACTCATGCAGTCTAGACAAAGAGCCGACCCTGTTCACCCTGTGACATAGAGAGAGAGAGTGAGTGAGTGCATTGCTCGGTCGGGGAGTTAAAAAAATGCCGAGGTGGCGAGGAGAAGAGAGAGAGAGAAAAAAGGAGGTAGAGAAAGAGATGATGTTGGGGGAAGGGTTCTACTCTTTCTTTGTTCCATTTTTCATGAAAACCCCATTGTGTGCAGGGAGCCCTGTCCCATCCTGGCCTGTCCTGTACTGTAGGGAGATTGCACGGGTAATTACTGTTTCAGCTTTTTTTAGAAAGAGAGGAGAGGGTTGAGGAGGGGAGATAGTGGGGTTCATTTCAAGTCCCAAAAGGATCAGCACAGTTCAAATATTTTTCTGCCACCAGCGTGCAGTGAACATGTGCAACCACAGATTCATAACTGCAACATTTTACTTAGATATTACAAACCCATTCACAAAGTCCATTCTTCTGAAACACCACTGATTTTTGAAATAAACACCCAAACAAACGATTTTGTGAATATTTGCTAGGTGTGTGTTCTAAAAAATGTGGTGTTTGTAGGGGCAGTCGTGGCATAATGGTTAGAGAGTCAGGCTGGTAACCCAAAGGTCGCGGGTTTGAGTCTCGTTACCGGCAGGAATTGTAAGTCTTCGGAGTGAATGACCAGCACTCTCTTACCACAACTGAGGTGAGACCCTTGAGCAAGGCACCAAACCCCCAACTGCTCCCTGGGCGAGCACTACAGCAAAAATGCTATGTGTGTGATTGTTCACTACTGTGTGTGTGTGCACTTGGATGGGTTAGATGCAGAGCACAAATTCTGAATATGGGACACCATACTTTGTCACTTTCACATAGTGCATTTTTTATCCCTATTCCCTACACAAGGCGACTGCATCTGAGCATCGCTGCCACAAGTGCTGTATCTTTGTCCTAATGTTAAGTCCTCTATCCCAGCAGACACACATACACACACACACACACACATCTGTTGGTCAAGGTCCTCTGATCACATTCTGCAATGCAATACAGACTCCTATAAAGGATAATATGATTGTTCACTGAGAGGCAAAGACTTCGTTTGCGTGAATTTGTTGGCCATATTTGTTCGTGATTTGTTTGTGTGTGTGTGTGAGTGTGTGCGCGCAAAGTCTCAGGTTCCATGTCGTTTTATCACTGTGAGGTGTGTATGGGGTGGTAATTGTTTGGCCAAAGTGTTGGTTTGCACTGTAAGTGTTTATATGTGTGTGTGCTTGACTTCCTGCTCTGTCAAATGTCAGTCACACCAAGTGTTTGTGTGTGAACCAGATGCAATGCAATTAAGCACGGAGTGCTGGCGTGATAAGCTGCCGCAAGCTTGTGTGTGATGTGTGAGTGACATCTGAGCATGTGTGTGTGTGTGTGTGTTTTATCAAGCATGCAGGCATAATTGCTTCAGGATGGAAACATAAACATGCTGTATATTGGTTGACTCTTGAAGAATTTCCGTGTAATTAAATGTAGTGATATGTCTGTACGTCAGTTTCTCATCAGTGTCTCTGCATTATGCGTGTAGCCACAGGAAATATGCTATTGTGACTTTTATTCTGCTATCTTTGTGTGTTTTTGTTGTCAGATGTTTGGCAGGATGTAGGGGTATGAAGATAGGGAGGATTTAGAGATATACAGAATAAAGTCATAGGTATAAGCTCAATAGTAGCCTTTCAGTCATTGGTCGGTTTTTAAGTGGGGTTTGTTCACTGTGTCTCAGCATGTGTCATTCAGTTTATTCTGTTCATTGTGTTTGGTGATATTGTATGTCAATTGTGGCCTCAAAAATTTCAAGGGCTTTCAAGAGCTTTGCCAGGGCTGTGCACTGTTTGTGGTTTCTGTTGAGAAAGCTGCTTAAATCAGCCTACGTTGGTTTTAGCTGGTCTCCAAATCTGGCCAAGCTGAGTATTCCATAAACCTAAACCAGCAATTCAAACCAAATATTAATACTTTGATGGTCATAATAATCGTAATGTAAAATGTACAATATATATGTGTGTGTGTGTGTGTGTGTGTGTGTGTGTGCATTTGTGCGCATGCATGTATGCGTGTGTGTGTGTATTATTAATATTATTGTAATTTTATTATAATTTTTAAATAAAGGTTTTCTATTTTAATACATTTTAAAATGTAATATAATCATGTGATGTAAAGCTGACATTTATGCATCATTACTCCAGTCTTTAGTTTAACATGATCCTTCAGAAATCATTCAGTATGCTGATTTTTGTGAGATTTCTTATTATAAATGCTGAAAACTGTATTATTATTTTTTTTAATGAAGACAATTTTTATAGATGAATAGAAATTAGCAGATAGATGAACAGCAATTAGTTGTTTTCTTGTTTGCATCCAGTTGACTATCATTTGAAAGTCCATTTGTTTAATATACTTAGTATGGGAAGTATGGAAAGATGTAATATTTTGCTAAGAAAAAGAGAGTAAGAAACTCTATATGCCCTTAAGAATTGTGATTGACAAGCTTATAAGAACATTCTTCTCTTGAACTTTATTACAATCTCTTTTATGTCTCATTCACATCATTACTGTCAAAATACAGCCTCCTAAGATACCATTTAAGACATTTACACTGCATGTCACACATCTCATCAGCCTTTGGTTAGGCTGAAATGACAAAGGTGGTAGCTAAGTGGATTTCCTCAGACCTACGTATGTTGTTATGGAAGGTGCGGGGGTGTTCAGAGAGGTGTAATGATTCTCCCATCTTCTCCATATCTGCTCATTATTCACATCTCTTCCTCAGTCCGCAGGATCTGTTTATTCTGCTGAAATCTTATTTGAGAGTCACAGAGTAATAACTCCGTCTATTTTCCTCAGAATCTCCTGACCTTCTGATAAATGGATCGGAGATTATGCATCTGACAAATGGATTTACATGTGCCATAATTAGGATGGATTTGGTGGCAGGGGTGCAGTAGGCAGTTGGCTTGTTGCCCTCAGCAGGAGGGATTCATTTAGAAGCTGAAGACAGAAATCTTGTTAGAGACAATGGGAGGGATTGTTTTTTTTTTGTATTCTACCACTGCAATATTTCTGTTTCCCAAATCTGAGCGGCACAAGAAGCTAATGAGGAGTGTGGGATGTGTTTTGCTCTCTGTTGTGCAGATACCTGTGGAGATTTGAATGAACAACATGCCTCCAAGCTCTCAAGTTCCACCTGTGTGTTTTGTAGTAGGAGAAAAGGGTAGAAGAAAGTATTAAAGATAGAAATAAAGAAGCAGAATAGGATCGAACTGTATTCAAATCAGTATTTCCCATATGTGCACCACAGCTCGACATATAAATCGCCACTGCAATGGCATACCAACATGCAACTAAACAGCGCAAGAGAGGTTTAAGGAAACAGTAGCGACACTTGTTAGCCCTGGAGAACTGGGGCAATACTGCTTGCATTTGTGCTGAATGTAGCCCAGATCGATGAGTCCACCTAGCCGCACTGCAGGTGCTGAAGCTGCTTTTAGTTCTGTTCCTAAGACTCTGTCTCTATCTGACCCCTCTCTGCATCTCCATATTGCACTGGTGTAACGCAACAAACACTGATATTATACAACTCACAAATTCACATTTAAGGTGGGAATCTGGTTCAATTAGTTACAAATCTTCAGCTTCAGACATACACCCACCCAGATCGCCCACAATCAGATCAGTGTTTTTCCCCAAAACCATTCTTAGTCTGCTATGTTCCATAGTTACCAACATAGTTCATTGTTCATATGGCATGACTACAAAAAAATCCTTCTGAAACATTTATATTTAAGAGTGAAAAGAATGTTTTTTTTTCACTATAAAGATCATTTTGTGCAATGGGAAGTTTCCATAGATATCAAACATTCTTCATAGAACCATCAATGCCAATAAAAAATTATTTAAGAGTTTATTATTTGGAGAATTTTTTTTTTTAAATCATAATATAATATAATATAATATAATATAAACAATTTTTAATAAACATTTTCAAAAAACTTGAACATGTGAATTCTTATTCTGTGTATAAGTTTTGTTACCGTTCTGTGCCCATCAACCGCTATTTACACCACTTAATCAAGTCATCTTTAAAACATTTTATCTCACGTGTCATTGAATTTGCATAAGCTCTTTTTTGAGCTCTTTCGTCCACAACCATTAAAATATTCCATTTCTACAGCGACCGATTTGGCGAACATCATTCTCTTTCTATGAAACCTGTAAAACACGTTCACCGTTTCTTGCTCTATAGCAACAGCAGCTCTATAGCAGTTTGCCTGAGCATTAGAATTCAATCAGATGGCTTTCCCAACTAATTTGTGTGTGTGTCCCATGAGAGGCATATTCTTCTTCTACAGGGTCAAGATATAAGAAGTGTGCAGCCGTGCACACGTGTAGCTTAGAGGGAACATATGCTTCATATTACTCATTCTAATTGGGCTAGAAAAAGGAAATGTTGATTCAGGCACTACAGAGTGTGTAAAGATGTCCAGAACTCTTAGATTTTGCACCATTTTATCCCTCAGTATCAGTGTCACCTGGTTATACTCTGCAAAAAAGTTTTATATGTAGAATCATTAACAGATATTTTTGCTTTTCATACGATCAGTTGTCCCAAAATTGCATTTCCCTACAGCAATATGCCACTTCTCACCTCAGCACAGCTTGCCAGATTGTCACATGTGATAAACTGTAACACAGTCAAACCATCAGATATAACCTTAATTAAACCTAAGCATTTAACAATGATTGTATAGTTTTTTAAAGGTGATATAGAAGGATATTTAATACCATCTGTCAGAAAAGAAAAAAAAAAGAATAATAATAATAATCTCACAGTTACATTTGAATGGGCATCAAAGGAGAAAGATGCGCTAAACTTGAGCATGTTAACCATGCTAGCTACTAGCCAAATCTCAAACCCTTTTGGTGGTGCACTAATGGTAAAGTGTGCAGTATGTCTAAAAATTAGAAGGCTAATTTGTTTACAAAAGTGTTTTTTTTTGTGTGTGGGTCATGAGCTATGCTAGTTTTTGACAGCCTGTGTGTGTGTGGCGTGTAGTGTGTCAATTACAAAGACTGGCATTGTGGGTAGACTCAGCAGGGCTTGATACTGCAGGTCAGGAGGATTTGGAAGTGATCTGTGATTGTTGGCCCAGCAGCTCTCCACCCAAGCGATAATAAGCCTCTCTGTCCCACTCATAGTTCCTGTGGACAAACTCGTTTTTTGGGGGGGCAGAGTAATTTGATTTCGAAGTCTCAATTCTTTTTTCTCTCACCCTTAATTCAATCTCCCACCCCAAAATGTGTTTATCCACTCTCTATGAGGGCTGTGTGATGAACAGACCTGACTTTCTTCTAAGTGGCTTTCTAATTCTTTCATCCGTTCTCTTTTCTCTTTCTCTCTCTTTGACTATCTCGTTCACCCTCTTTTTCAATCACTGCCTCTGCCCTCGTCATTTTAAAGTAGCGTATGTTCATATTTTCTGTTGATTCTGAACAAGAATAATGAAAAAAACTTAGTAGACCACACATTTTTGCTCAGTTGTGCTGTTTATGAGTATTTGTTGTGGGTGAGTTGTCACTGTCATCTGCCATGTTTGTCTGAGACAGACTGAGCGCTCCATGCCTCGGTGTCAGTCTCCTTAGTCCTGCACACTTCATCTTTGTCTCAGAATATTGCTTTCTGTTCCTCAGGTCTGCTGCCGTACTCAACCTTTTGTTCTGGAGACGGTCATTTACCAAAAGTAGATAAGAGCCCAACGATCAGATTTGGTTTCAAACTGCACGACAGTTTGGTCCGATAAGCGAATGTCTTTTGCCTTTGCTTGTCAGGGACAGTTTAATATGAAAAATATTTAAAGATATCCTTTAAATATTGTCAAGATATTGTCAGAAATCTAAATTGATTTATCTATCCTATAAAATTGGTATCATGTATCATATACCAAATGTACATATTATTGTTATGGTATGTCTACTGTATATACATGCCATACTATATAAGTGACATAAATTAGACTTACAAATTGTTTTTTTTTTTTTTTATATGAATTAATTTATGCATAGTGTGTATAAGTTAAAAGCTAAGTATGTATACATTTTATATAATTATTATATATTTGTATTTTATTTTTGCTTTTATTTGTTTATTATAACAATATATATATATATATATATATATATATATATATATATATATGTGTGTGTGTGTGTGTGTGTGTGTGTGTGTGTGTGTGTGTGTGTGTGTGTGTGTGTGTGTGTGTGTGTGTGTGTGCGTGTGTGTGTGTGTGTGCTGCTGTGTGTATGTGGAGATAGATTCTTCAAACCTCTCATGTCATATCTGATTTAAAAAGGAATCTGACAAAAAGTTTCATAGAATTTTCAGAAATAAGAAGGGATTTCAGCACACTCAATAGAGCGACTACGATGCTTATCTTTTACCTTGATAGGATCAAATTGCTCCTTGACCAAGTTCCATCAGAAATGAAGATTAAGGTTTAGCCGTGCAGTACCTCTCCAGGTGATTCCTCCAGGGCTGAATAATCAGATAAATAAACCCAGAATGGGACATGATGGAGTGGGAATGGATTCAAATCACATAGCTGCTGCAAGCTATTTTGAGTTATAAGCAAAGTACAGCCAAGGACATTTTAGTGAGCATGCTTCACCTCAAGTGTGTGTGTGGGCATGTTTTTGTGACATATCAGGACACAACTCTGTATAATGACATGGTAATGACACAGGTATTACAAGGAGAGGGTGACTTATGAGGACATAACCCATGTCCCCATTTTTCAAAACGCTTATAAATCATACAGAATGAGTTTTTTTGAGAAAGTAAAAATGCACGAAGTTTCCTGTGAGGGTTAGGGTTAGGTGTAGGGTTGGTGAAGGGCCATAGAATATACAGTTTGTACAGTATAAAAACCATTACGCCTATGGGATGTCCCCACTTTTCACAAAAACAAATGTGTGTGTGTGTGTGTGTGAGTGCACTCTTGTTTTTGTGACATATCAGGACACAACTCTGTATGATGACATGGGTATGACACAGGTATTACAAGGAGAGGGTGACTTATGAGGACATAACCCATGTCCCAAATTTTCAAAACGCTTATAAATCATACAGAATTAGTTTTTTTTTAGAAAGTAAAAATGCACAAAGTTTCCTGTGAGGGTTAGGGTTAGGGGTAGGGTTGGTGAAGGGCGATAGAATATACAGTTTGTACAGTATAAAAAACATGTGTGTGTGTGTGTGTGTGTGTGTGTGTGTGTGTGTGTGTGTGAGACACTAATTACCTGTTTCAATCCCAGCCCCCGTATCCAAGGACTAGACATTACCTGTTCAATGACTGGCCAGAACTCAGCAATAACTGTCACCTATTTACCTAATCGACCTATTTATATGTTCTGTCTTCTTCATCTGTAAAGTGTCTTAGAATAGAAAAAAAAAATATGTTAAGCAGTGATCGGGACAGTCGGGCTGTTGCCTCACCTTTACACTCACTCACACACACACACACACTGAAGAAAGAGTTCTCCAGCAGTCTGTGAGATAGGGTTGTCATGACAACGGGACTAAACCTGTAGTTTCCCAAGAATTATTTTCAAAATGACCGTGTTACTGCATAATCTCATTGTCTGATATCATCCTCCCTGATAATATTCAGCTCAAGGAATTCATTGTTTCCTCCTCCCTCAAGCTTTCTGACAATAACCTTTAATGAATGTTACCATGGTAACCACCATCAGTTTCCACCAAAATACAATACAGTTATTGTTTTGTACAGTAAAACCATAATTAATACAGGATTTCGTTTAAATGCTTTAAGATGTCTGTCATTGTCATTGACTACTCACACTTATTTTATTCCAAACCTCTATGAAACCTGAGCACAAAAGAATATATTTTGAAAGATGTGGGTAACCAAACAGTTTCAGTTCCCATTGACTTCCATTGTATTTATATTGTATTGAATTTATATTCCATTATAATCCAGACTGTTTGATTACCAGCATTCTTCAAAATATATTCCTTTGTGTTCAAAGAAATTAAGTCATACAGGTTTCAAATGATAAGATGGTTGAATTTTGGGTCAGTTATCCATTTAAGAGACTACAATGTTTCAGTTGAAACCATGGTTAGCATAGAATTAATGAATTTATTTATTTGTTTGTTTGTTTGTAAATTAGGTTGTTGTATTCTTGTCAATATTTCTTTTTCTAGTTCTTTGATCGTCTTCTAGAATATTCCTTTTTCTAGTAATTTTCCATTGCATCTCATAACCTTCCTGCAAATAAACAACCGTGTCTCATTGATGAGGTCAGAGCCCATGGGATTCACACGTGCAAATTAAGAATACACAAAGCATGCACATACAAAACACACTCTTATTATATACATTTTTGTTGTGTGATATGACATCCAGTCCTTTCTTGTGTGTGTGACAGATAGCCTGTTATAATCACTTTATATTGAGGCTGAATAGCGTCATCCATCACTTGTGTTGTTAATGTGCTGATTTTATTCGCCATGTTGCTTTTCGCCTGCAGCTGTCTCCACCCTGCTCCTGATCTGTAAAACCAAGACAACTCTCAGGGAAAAAATAAAATATATGTAATAAGAGTAAGAAATGCTTTAGCAGAATAGATTAAACTTAGCTTAAATTTTGGTTTGTTTGTCACACATAGCTTTAGATGATCTAGGTTAGTGTACACATGAGTCATTTGGATTGCATTAATGGTGTTTTTGGGAGCATGATAGCTTCTGTTCAATTTATGTAAAAGAGCAGCATGGACATTCTTCAAAACGTCTATTTTTGTGTTCCTTGGCAGAAAGGAAGGATTTAAACCAACATTCAGTTTTAGGTGGACCTTCCCTTCTGGTTCCTTTCAAAATGAATGTGTATAAATGTGAGTGTGTATTAGCTTAGCTTTGAGATGAGGGCAGCTTGTTTACTCTGAGCACCAGCAGCTCCCACATCATCTCTCTCAACTGCAGTTCAACTGAAGCTTTTTTGGGCTTTTCTGAATTTTTCAGCTCAAGTTAGCTATCATCTTCTCACTCTATTCCTCTCTCCTATTATCTCTCATTATCTCTCTAAAGTTTTCAGCCTTGGCCTCTGTCTGCCTGCATGTCCCCCACTCTACCTAAACATTCAGGGCATCCTGGAAAAGATACTGTCGCTGTTTGATAGATAGCTTACTTGGCAGTATGGTTCAAATGTTCAAATGCATTTTAGTCATTTTTTACTCTGCTATGTAACAGCACTCCAATTATCTCTTGTGTCCCTGTAGTTCTTTACCACCATCTGTAAAGCAGAATACAGATGTGTGTGTCACAGCCGTCACTCTTGTGCCTAATTTACACCTGGTGTTGAGATCCGATTTAGGAAATCTAATCAAAAGATCAGATTTAAGAGATATAACTTTATAACTATAACTTTATCGTTATCTGTACAGTTATTTTCCTGGGAGTGAATAGGCCTTAAGACCAGTGAATCGGTGTCTGTGGTAATGAAGTAGAGTCTGAAGATTTCCAGCCGTTCCGTAAAATGATTTCAAAATGTTTGTGACTACAATCTCACTCAGTTGTCACAATGTTTTGAGGCGCTGTCAAACCCTGCCTCAGCGGAGGAGCGAGAGGAGCTTGACAGACAAATTGTAAAGAAACATCTTGCATCCCGTTCAGTGGGAGTCTATCAACTTTTTCTAGTTGCTGAGACGTCAAGGCCATGAATTTTCCATAAGCGAAGTCTCTCGGGTCGCTTGTGCGAAGTGTTTTTTAATATCAGTGTAAATGTGTGAGTTGCTCATCAGGTCTGAACTCATAGGGGTCAATACAGTTGGTCTGAAATTTTTACTTGGCCCTTGAAAATATGTTGTATATTCCTGGAGAGTACTTTTTTAGTTGTACACACTCCAATAATATGTGTTTTATTTACAACTTCAAAAATATAATCTTTTACAGTGAAGTGTAATCAGTTATAATCACAAGTGAAATATTATCCTGCCAAGCTCACAAAACAGTGGTAAACCCATAACATTTGTGTATGGGTATAATGTAAGAGCTTTAACAAATATAAGAGCTGTATTTTTCTTTTAAACTCCTTCAGATTTACTCTGAATTAGCCTCAAGTCTTCTGACTGATCATGTCTAATATTTACAGTGAAATGACATATCTGTACATCATATCAGGGTATCTTCAGGTTATGTGAAATGAACAAACAAGGTCAAATAATCAGACCGGTTGTAATACACTCTTTTGAGAACTGAAGGGAGACATGTGTAATAAGTCTGTCGAGCTCTGGTCCTGTCAGGGCTAGCAGATCCATAAGCGGCAACACTGTTAAAAACAATGTTCAAAACTATGTTCATAGTAATATGTAGTGCTATTGTTTTCTTAAAGTAGCATCTTTAATTTCTTTCCATCAATCACATTTTTGTTGGTGATAAAAAAGGTTTGTTTTGTTTTTCATGCCATTTTCCAAATTTTATTTATGTGTTTTTTTATTTATATGTTTGTTTGTTCGTGGAGCACAAAAGTAGAATTTTTCAAGAATCTGTTAACATTAATGATAGCTTATAGTGATCAGTAATCTACTTATGTATTATTTTTTTATTGTGTTTGTGTGCGTACTTCAGTATATATTTATTTTTACCTTTACATATTTAAATTTAAGCTTACATTTTTGTATCTGTTGTGCTTTTTGTAGTTTTAGTTTTTTTTACATATATATTAGCTTTTTTCAATTTCTTTTTTCTACTTGTGTTAGTAATTTTCATTTGCTTGTTTTATATTGAATATTTATATTTAATTTTAGCTTATTAAAATTATTTGAATAGTTTTAGTTTGAGTTAACATTCAAATTTATATCTGCAGTTAATATTTTATACATTTTAATCTATATGTTTATGTACAATTTATTTACATATTTATAATGAATGTGTTTTAATTTATATTATGGAACACCAAAGTATATATATGGTAAATATTTGCACATTTTAGATAGACATACTTTTCGTCTTCCTTGTTAACTCCCCTTCTTTCACATGCTTTTAATTTTTCTCTGTGGTTTTATATTTTTGCTCTGCACCTTGATTGACACCCACATCCTCAATCCATGACAGGAAGAGAAGGGTTTTCAAGTACCATTAGTCTCACTGAATTAAGCCTGTGTTCTGAGCCGCCTCTCGGTTCCTCTCTTCAGGTCTGTCCCTGATCGCCCCCGCCGTGGCCAAGCGACAGCACAAATATGCTGATGATTACCACGAACCATCAGTTATTCCCAAAGCAGTTGTGTTTTTGATTTAATTAAGCCCATCTGCTTCAGCTTCAGCTCCTTGTCTTGTTCGAGTAATTTGAGGGTGCTTGCTGTTCATTTTCTGTTATTTTTAGGAGTTAAGTGCTGGACGGGAGAGCTGGTGCCACGTCCTGTCACAATCCACCATGCCCCAGTTTCACACTTGATAAACCCTCTTTTCCAGATTGGCTGGCAGGCTCTCCCTGACTCAGGCATCTGTTCCTGCCTCGTCTGGCTGCTCTGAGGAGCCTCGTGGTGTTGTTTTTTCTGCTTACAGAGCACATCGAGTCCAACACAACACTGAGGATGCTTTTCCTCATGTTGCATTGAATCCTTTTTCCTCAGAAAATAAATAAATACATTTGTGCCCACTTGCTGTGAGGGACAGATTTTGCTAGTATTAACAGCATAAAACAATTGAATATGAATTAAATAAATAATAAATGCATAGAAATACATAGAATTTTCAATGATTTATGAAGTTGTTTCCCCCCACATTTATATGAATTTATTTATGCCTGGTATAATGTTTTACGTCAACATTGATTTATTTTCACCTTTATGCATTTATTAAACTTTAGTTTTAGTATTTTTGGTGTTTCAACTTATTTCTTTACTTATTTCAGTTAGTTGCCAAGGCAGCTTTTCACATTTTCATATGTTATAATTGGGGGGTATTTTCTACTTCAGCCAATACACAAACTATATTTAAGGAAATGATAGACTGCTAAATGAATATGTTGACAGGCCTGAAGTGGAAAACAGACTTTCTTAATAACTCGAACCGGAAAGTGTTAATTACTGTTCTTTATTTATCATGTTTACACTTCCTATTAGCATTGCCATTTACACATGTTATTTTATTACTATTATTATTATGTAATATATAAAATTATATACTTCAAATTTTGATTATTATATTTATTATTATATAAATGTTTATTATTATATAGTATTTGAAGTCTTTCTGCAATGCCAGTACACAAGACAGAAGAGTCTATATCTTGCTGGTGTCTCTTTTTTGTGACATTGAAAATTAATAATATACAAGTAAAATAATAAAATGTACACTTAAATTGGATTCAAAAGTTGTGCCGACAGAGATCAAAGTTGAGAGATATCAGATATCAACAAACATTCTTCTTCTCACCTTGTGTATCTCTTTGCAAGGTACAAAAATATGTTCAAGATGAAAGGAAGAGCTGTAGAAAGTTGCAGGATTTGAAAACCTGAGGGTAAATATGTCATTAGGGTTGTGCTGGTGTGTTTTTACCCTCTACAGAGAAGGCTGATACACACTGCTCTTCAAAGGTTAATCATAGACCTGGGTTGTCGAACACAGTTACTGTGTTCTTTCATCATGAGTGAATGGGGGTGAGCATCTTGCACTGGTGTGAATTCAGCTCCCAAACTTAGATGATTCCCTTTTTTGAGACTTGAGAATCTCTGTTGTTTTGTTCCTTTTTTTTGTTTGGACCTTACTATATCTACTAAACGAAACAGCATTTATTTTCTGTTTTCATGTCTTAATCACAATTATAGGAAAACAGCTGATTTGTCAATGTTTTATAGAGATGCAAAAAAATAAAATAAATAAATAACCCGTCATTAATGGCGTATTTTGATAATTTCTACCCCCCAACTGACTGTGCCTGTTTTTTGGTTAAGTTTTTTTTATCCCATGTGAGCAGTGTTTTTTTATTACAAGTCATTTCACACTCTCCTTAATCTGGCCATATATAATTCTCAGCAGTGGAGATTTGAAAATGTAATTATTAGACAAAAGGAGATACTGCCATCTGTTATTAGAGGACTGAGCCAAACATTTTACTACTTTGTATCAATATACTTATTCATTACACTGGCTTGCCAATTTGTGGAACACATTAGGTGTAGGAAACAATACAATGCTTTAATTTTGGTTTCCACGCCCAGAATATTTTTCACAGTGGTATGATGGTGGAGGCATTTTACCTGTTCAGGGAAATATTCATGATTAATATAAAAAACCTAGTAGCTTTCTGAAACCAACTGGGGGAAAAATATGTTTTCAGTAGTCAGTCTCAACTGGGCACTAAGACTACGATTTAACAGATGATGCCATGAAATATGTGAAGAACCTTGAGGAAATATTACACTGAGACCATTCGTTTTGTTGAGAAGCCAATAATTCTGACTTATTGAAAATGTTGCCAAATATGCAATAATGTTTTTTGTTGTCTCCAGTATTTTTAGCTATTATTTGAGTCAAACAAGTTGTATGCATTGCTCAGTGAAGACAAATGTAAATGCACACCTTTTTACTTTGCTCTGTTTACAGAAGTATTGCATGCCTTTAAACTGTTTTATATTCATTGAAAAAATGCAATGAAGCTGCAAACAGTCATACAATAATTATAAATCTTGTTTCTTACCTTAAATATAATAAGAATAGTGTTTTGTTTTTAGGGAATCTAACCTTCAGTCAAATAAGAATGAAGTTCTTCTGTGCGTTTTTACCCCAAAGGCTGAGAATTAAAAAAAATCATCTAAATACATGCAAATATTGTGATAGAAAATAAACAACCCATTTAGGATAGGTTCTGCTGAAGCACACTCTGCCCTGCTTACAAAATGTGATGTCTTTTCTGTGCAGGTTTGGCACCAGATGAATGAACAAGGCATTTCAAGGTGCTCAAAGCTGATGTGATGTCATCAAGTGCATTGTCCTGTTAAGATCAAACAAATACAGCTCAGTCCTTTGGCGGCATCTTGGAGTAGAAATGTAAAGAATGTGTGATTAGGTTGTGATTCTGCACTCCATCCATACGGTAAACTTTGAAAGTCTCGGTAAAGGCCAGTGAGAGAACAAGACCTTTGATGGATCCAGGATTATCATTGAGCTTTTGAGAGAGAAGCTCAGACTTATACAACATGAATGTGCAAGGCAATTTTCAAGCCAGTGAAGTCAACCAACAAGAAGGAATACAAAACGACGACAAGCAGCCTTTGCCAGAAACAGTGGAAGACGCCAATGCCAATCAAATCACCAAAGAGAAAATTTATTCAGATGACAGAGAGCATAGCAGCCAACTACCCCCTCTGGTGTCGCATTCCGAAGCCCAGGAGAGGAACATTATCTGGGGAACACATGCTCGGAGTGAAGACCCTGTGCTTGAAGAGTTTAGTCAAGAGCTAGAAACATTTGTTGTAGAAGAAGAACAGTTAGACATGCAGAGTGAAAGAAGCAGGAAGGGAGCAAAGAAATTCAGTGACAAAGAGTTTTCTTCTAAAGCCATCAGCACCACTGTTGGCTCACGTTGGAAAGACCACAATGAGAACCATAGTGTGGATGGGGATGCAAATGAGAACTCTCAGCCCCTTGACCTCAGGACCTCCAGCTCTCGCTCTGGTGCAAACCGGAACCTGAGAGATGCACGCAGTGGCTCTGAGAGCAATGTCTTTTCATCTTCTTTATCTGCAGTGACCAGCCTCAGTGGAAGTTTAGCCAGTGCCCTGGACAGTGCAGGCCGCACACAGCCTCTCTCTTCCCAGTCCACCAAGTCTACCTCAGGCAAAGGCAGGAACCAGCATCAAGCTACTACCGAGTCCTTCATCCACTCAGAGAGAAACAGGGAGCTTGCCAGGGAGTTGGACCAAAACCATAACTCTACCAAACTGCCTCAGGAACCACAATATGACAGAAGTAAGCTAGTATATCCTTCAAATGGAGCAGTAAAACTGCAAAAATTCCAAATGGAAGCAGAGCAGAATGCTGGGAAAAGGATGTCAACCGAGGTGCCAAAAGGTATAGTGAGGGTGCTACCTTCTTGTAGGCAGCTAGTCCGCCCTCTTTCTACTGAAAAACAACTAACCTCAGGATACCCTAGCATAGACACTCATGCAGACCAGCACCAATCCCACTTCTCAAAGACAGGTCAGAGCCATTCACAAGTGCTGCCAACTACAGAAGTCAAAAGCAATCCCAACACAGTCTCACAGACACCTCCCAAGCAGACCTTTAACCGAGAAGCCCAACACTTGAAGAGGCAAAGCTCAGCAGATCGTGCTGAAAGTCCCACCAGCCTAGAAAGGAAGACTCACTTCGGCCGGCGGGCCTACAGCAGTCCGACTAGACCTTCGACACCTCCATCCCCAAAGACAACAAGGTCCCCTCAAAGACAGCCTTCTTCATCACCCATCAAGACTTTACCTTCTCGAGTTCCTCAGCTGGGTTATGCTGGGTACAGCTCAGCCTTAAGAGCCCCAGTTAAAACCACTGTCAACACAAGCATCCATAAAACTCCACCACAGCAGGCTTCAATGGAGACCTCCCCTCCAAGCAAGTGCCTGCCAAAACCGAAAAGTGTCCGGCCCAAAATCATTACATACATTCGGAAGACCCCGCAGGTCAAACCCCAGTCTCTTGAGGGAACTTACGAGGTGTCGTCCTCACCTACAAGACTGTCAACAAATAGCACCACACAGGCCAAACCAGAGGTCAGAGATCAAGGAGAAGCCACTGTGCTGAGTGCCTCAAATTTACTCTATGATAAGTATCGACAAGAGATGCAGAAGTTCCGGTTCTTCTCGCCTGGACTCATGGTGTCTGGTATTAAGCCATCCAGCAACACCATGCCCCATAAAATGTCAGGCAGAGCGGACAGCTTCTATGGGTCTCTCAGCAAGCCTCTGTCTGCCGCGGTAAGGAATCCAATCCTCCAAACATTTAGCAATATGCTGTTCTTTGGTTAAATGCTTTTATGTCTATTTCTTGCTAAATATAATTAAATGTAAGCTCCATTACATGATTAAATCAGTAAAACTGTGTGCTTTGATAATGCTATAGTGTGTGCATGTTGTGGAGTATTTAAAGGGATAGTCCACCCAAAAATGAAAATTCTGTCATTAATTACTCACCCTCATGTTTTTCCACACCCATAAGTCCTTCATTCCTCTTTGTAACAAATTAAAGGGGGCATTTTTGGAACATAAATACTCCTTCAAACGTACAACTTAATTTTTGAAACTTTGTCCATGTTTAGCATGGGAATCCAACTCTTTAACAGTGTAAAAAACTCAGTATTCATGAAATAGCATTTCACCCCCCCTTTAACCAGTAGCCTACAATGTTTCTGTGCATAAAGGCTGTTTCTATAACGTGGGGTAATTCCAACTTTGCAAGGACAATCTGGTTCTTCTGACTCACAGTCTGTAAGTATGTTTACATATTTAAAGAATTTGCCACTGATGATTCAAATGCAAGTTTTGAGCAGTGTAGAGTAGGCTTGTTGTATGTCATTTCTTCGATCACATATGCAGACATATTTTTATGATTACGGAGTGCAATACACAACGCAACGCGAAAAAGACAGTATAAGTCATTATAATTAGTAATTATATCCCCACTGAATGCAACAAATGCCTAGTTTGTAATGGCTTTTGTTGGTTTTGTCTCGTCGTGCTGATAGACGGCATCACAGACTGGTAAGGGGTGTAACATTTCCGTCACAAGCTGGAGGCATTCAGTCAATCACAACTCACTGGATAGCTGGCAAATCAGCGTACACCTCGCTTTTCAGAATGATGAGCTTTGTAAAATCAACACGTTTCAGAAAGGCCGAACATAGAGGAGCAACAATAATGCACAATATGTGTTCAAAAAATAATGTTAAACCACATAAACCCATTGCATGACACTAAATACACAAAATAATGTTCTTTTTAGCAACGTTATATGACCCCTTTAAGATATTTTTAAATGAAATCCAACAGCTATCTGATCCTGCATTAACAGCAAGGGAACTAGTATGTTCAAGACACAGAAAGGTAGTAAGGAAATCGTTAAAATAAATAGTCCATGTTACAAGCTACAATTTTTGTGTGCAGAGAAATAAAAATGTATTCAGCAATAACAACTTTATTCAACAATTCATCACTGCCCTGTCACTGTCGGTTGAATGACGGATGTCACATGGACTATTTTAATGATTTCCTTACTATGTTTATTTGCCTTGAATGTGATAGTTCCCTTGCTGTCTATGAAGGGTCAGAAAGCTCTTGGTTTTCATCAAAAATTTCTTAATTTGTGTTATATGAACGAAGGTCTACGTGTTTGGAACAACATGAGAGTGAGTAATTAATGATAGACTTTTTATATTTGGTTGAACTTTCCCTTTAACAGACTACTCCTTGAATGCTTTCTGAATGGTATGTCAATATTTTAGTAAGCTTTTAAATTTTGACACTCTTTTCTTCAGTAGACACGTTTATGTAGTACTGTAACAGTTTATTGACTGCAGCTGTAATGTGTGTTAATGTTTTTTTGTCAATTTAGGCAGGCAGATCTCCATTAGCCCTTGGGTCTCCAGTTTCTGGAGCCGAGGACCCTTCTGGACCCCTTATTGGAGCACAGGATATGGGGAGTCTTTTTCATTTACCACGGGGCCTAAGACCCCAACTTGGCGTTGGTGCTGTAAACAGGTATCCCTCTCCATCTGCCAAGAACAGGATGGTCCCAACAGGCCAGCCGAAATCACCATTGACCCTCAGTCAGCCAATGCAGACAGTAAATCCAACCACTCAAACACCTCAGGAACCTCAAGGTAAGATAAATAGTTCATTTTGCATGGTAAAATTAGTCAAATGGTATTGTTTTTACAATTTTCACACAGATTTTCAGCAAGTAAAATTGAATGCTTCATTTTCCACACTGGAGTAAGTTCAGTGGAAACCCAAGCCAAAGCAGAAACTGTTTTTGACTGATAGAAACACCAAGGCTTCATCCTAAGGGCGAAAGTGACTGGAGTATTTTGAGATGAATAGATTTAAATAGAAGGAAGAAAGCGAATGCCATATGAAGTCTTTTCATCCCTGTCAGCTATGCATTTGGGATATTTAGAGATAAACTCAACTCAGCCGCTAGTCAGTGTAAAATACGCTTTACCTCCTGGCATTCAGTAAATAAAATTCACATTCATCTTGTGCCATGAGGGAGTTCTGTTTGAGCTTAAAAATTTCCTCTCCATTTCTAATACGCACTTCATTTCCTACAACTTTGCCTGCCAAGGTGAAGATATGAATTAATTCATCTGAAATCCACTACCAGCATTGCCGTCACCCTCCTCATTTTTTCTAGAGGGTATCTGTCTATCTGCATACTGCTATCTCACTGAAAACCCATGCCAGTCTCCATTAATGCATGCAATTTATTGCTGTTTGGCCCTGTTTGTGATGCTTTGAAGTGCAAAGCAATTAACAATTCATTCATGCCAATAACTTTGCATGGTCACAATTATTAACTGTGGTTGAAACATAATATAAATGTTATGGGGTAAAGATGCTGATGCTTCAATAGATAAAGAGACAGTTAATGTGTAGGCTTGAGTTTTACTCCTGAAGCAAAATAAGAAATATTAAGTCAAGTAGGAAAACCTCTTCTGGTGTGATTAGACTTGTTAAAATTGGTAAATTTGTACCCACTGTAGTTATTGGTCGTTTCATGCTACATTATTTATTCCTACTCTCAAACGATGGAAACATTTAATTCTGGTCACTGGGCTTCTATTGAAACACTGTGATCAAAATCTTCTTGGAAGTTGCCTAATGCTGTGAAGTACAATAAACTGGAGAACAATGTTGAAGAATCCCTGATGTCTTTAAATAGCAGTCACTAAAATCAGAGGTTAACTTCTATGGAGACAGAGTACCATCTTTTTAACTGTACAATGTATTTTTGGGTCTTCATCAACATGACATACATGACATAGTATTTTGTTTTTCATTAATGCGGTTTCTATCGTTTAAGTGAGGGCTTGATGGAAGTGCTCTAGTATTGTATCCATGCATTTTAACACTCAGTAAGAAATCAATGAGTTCTTGAGCTGCAAGCCATAATAATACATTTGCACACACACACACACACACACACACACACACACACACACACACACACACACACACACACACACATTTCTTATTTATTCCCAAAACAGATTGGGAAAATGACACCCCTTTGGTGTTAAAGGGACAGTTCACCCAAAAATGAAAATTGTGTCAATTTCTGTTTAGCAGTATGTTGCAAGCTTCTTTTTTTCCTTACAGTAAAAATGAGTGTGAACAGCTGTGGTCACCATTCACTTTTATTGTATGGCATGATTAAAATTAAACAAATAAGCTAAATCCCAGCTATGATGGATGACTAATTAGTGTGATCTGGGCAAGTCTGGAAATATGGGGAAGTAGGAACTGGAAGGAATGCAAAAGAGAGAAAAAGAGAGATTTTTGGGAGAAAAAAAAATCTGAGGGGGAGAACAGCAACACATTTATCTTTAATGATCACCCTCACATGGAGGAGAAGCTGCCAGCAATTTCATTAAAGACCTTGATGGCCAGGGTTTGGGGTGGGGGGTTGCTGCGGGGGGGCAACTTTGATTAGAGATGAATGGATGAGAGGGTGCTTTTTTGTGTGCATTTGCTTGATTGTTTATGCGTGTTTTCATTTGTGAAGAATGCATCTCTGAAAGATATCACTGATACTGCAGTCTAATAAACATCTGAGAATGTGACAGACAAAATGAGAAACTATAGATTGTCATTTAGTATGCGCTACGCCTTGCTGCAGTCACAGCTTTTTGGGGACAGGAAAGGTGCTTTATCTCTAAGAGCAGGAGGGGATGATTCTCTCCACCTGCCCCAAATTATGACATTGGGATGGTGGAGTCTAGGAGTTCAAAGCAAGCCTTGAAGTGGGTCCTTAAATTCACACCACGGTAGTTCTTTGCATGTGCATATTTATGTATATTTTTTGCGACTTCACTCTACTTCTTGTGTTTTCCAAAATTATACTTTTTTCCGGAAAAACAATAAATAATAATTATTTCAACAACAGAACAATCCCTGTGGTGCCAGCAGTACAGGTATCTGATTTAAAGATGTACAACGCAAAGAGCTGATAGGGAAAGCAAAAGACAACAGATATTCATATTAATCCTCATTAATTGTAACAGCTTTTGTCACTTTTTCTGGTGTAATAAGCACATGATAATGAGATAATAAGACCATGATAATAATAAGCACATGGGGTTAGCAGAAATCCAATACTCTATTCAGTTGAGGCCTTTATCACACTGATATCATACCTGATGCTTAAATAGCTCTTTTTATGGGACCAGGGGGTAGGGGGGTGGAATGAAAGAAAGAAAGAAAGAAAGAAAGAAAGAAAGAAAGAAAGAAAGAAAGAAAGAAAGAAAGAAGGAAAGAAAGAAAGAAAGAAAGACGACATCTTGTTTTATGCACAAAGATTGCGAGTATGCCCAGAGCCAGAAACCATCCACACACTTACATTGCACATAATTGTTCAGTTTTATATTAAATCTTTTCAAGCTCATATTGGGATTTTATGAGCCATCTAAGATGATATGTTTTGGCAAACGCCTGGTATTAAATTAGACTCCCTGAGTGGATGAGAAATGTGACTCATCGCTCATCTCCATGTGAATACTACAGTGGTATAGATGCTGATTAATGGCCATGACATGCTGTGGTCAAAGGAGGCAGACAGCCGCCGACCTCTTTATGATTCTTTCAGGAGCTCTTTTAAAGTGATCCTCACACCAGAGAGAGGTCGTAAAACATTACAGTTCTTTCTCTTTCGGTCCTACTGTGAGTATCTTTTAGGCCCGACAGCTTAGACATAGTTCATTTCAGGACACAGCACTCACTTTTTTTGTTCCTTGTATTCCATCTGTTTCTCAATTGAATCAGTCATGTGATCATGTATGCCTCATTTTGCCACAGCAGTATTACAAGAATATGTTATGCATAGTTGACCTCCATATTGACATATACTAGAAAAACAGTATGTGACTTTTATTTCCCACAACATTTTTTTCTTTTTTTCTTTTTACAAATTGAATTGAATAATAATCATAGTCTTCTTTGCCCTCAGATCAAACAAAGCCAGTGGCGACTGGGTTAGCTGCTAAATCCCTCCTGCCGAAGCCAGCTCAGTCTGGCCTGCGTCCTCCCGGTTACTCGCGCCTCCCGCCGGCTCGTCTGGCCACCTTTGGGTTTGTTCGAAGCTCTAGCGTCTCCTCTGTGTCCAGTAACCACTCGACCGACAGCACACGGAGTGACCCCTGCCGCCCCACCTACCGTAAGTTACTGAAACACAAACACGCATGCATTCAGATTAATAAATGTAGAATAAAATGTACAGTGGAGTCTGAAAGTCTGTGACCAAATTGAAAATATGTAATATTTTAAAAAAGTAACATTATGAAATATTTTAATATATTCTAAAATGTAATGTTGTGCAAGGCTGAATTTTCAGCATCATTACTCCAGTCTTCAGTGTCACATGATCCTTCAGAAATCATTCTAATATGCTGATTTGCTTCTCAAGAAGCATTGCTTATCATTATCAATGTTGAATATATGTGTGAAAACTGATACATCTGTTTTTAAGGATTGTCAGTTGTCATTGAAGCAAAAGGCATTATGATATTCATGTAATATTTTCATTTGAATGTATTAAAATATAACAAATTTAAAATAGAAGCATTTTCACTTGTTGTGAAACATCTGTACACTCCACAGTTTTATATACCATCTGAAGTGCTTGTAGCTGAGTGTATTGTTAAGCGAGATCCCTGAAGTAGTTTACATAAAAGGGTAATGCTCCACTTTTTAGAGTTAATTATAATGCTATTTGCATCATTTTATTAACTCCACCTACAAGCAGCATGCATGTCCCCTTTCATTAATATATTGTGCTCATAACTACTTTGCTCTTATGTGATATCATGGGATATTAAGCACAATAGACCAAAAACACAGTATTTTTTTTTTTTTTTTTTTCAAAACCAGACTTTTCTTTCAGTTGGTCTTTGCTTTAGGTCATGAAAGAATCTTTGTGTTTGATCCAAGTGGGCTTCTTTCATAACTAGCTCCGTGAGTCAACACGAATAATCCTCAGTTTGATCAGAGCTGCTCAGTTCTGCTGAAGTAGATTCTAGTCTGCTCTTAGAAGGGGTTGTCTTTGAATTGTCTTTTGATCGGCATCTGCGTGCACCGCATGTGTTTTGAATACGACCTACATAAGTGATGTTGGCTGGTCTTCTCCTGGTAACAGCTGACGTGGCTGCTTCAGATTCTGGCATCCAGAGTTACATGCGTCCCTAGATGAGTCATGTCATCAAGTCTTTTTTATTCTGAAATCACTCGGGAAGAGGAATCCCTGACAGTTCACAGTCCTGTGTGTATGGAGCAAACAGATGCATGAGAGAAAGAAAGAGGGAAGGAGTCGGTGTGCCATGTTCTGTGCATTGCAGTGGCCCCAAGACAGTTTTATATACATTCATTTTGTAGACATGTATTTTAAAAACGGACAACATACTTGTAAAGTTTGTTTAAAATGCTAAAACGTTATATAAAATGTTGGTAACACTTTATTTAACAGTGTCCTTGTTACACATGTTGGATGTACTTACCGTATTAATAATGGTATATTATGCATAATTACAAATAAACTTACAGTAAACCAAACCTAATCCTTACCTATAGCTAAGCACATGTTGTTAATTAATATTACTCTGTAATTAATTATATATTTAACACTGTGTTAAGTACACCTTAAAATAAAATGTATTGAAAATGGTTTATATAACTAATTAGCAAAAAGTATGTCTTTATATATATATATATATATATATATATATATATATATATATATATATATATATATATATATATTAGGAGATACCACCGTTTGATATATTGTTATCTAAACCACGACATGCAGGCATTATTAAGTGTCAAAATAATTTGGGGGGCACTGCAGATGTAATTGGGGTCATTGCAAACAGTGTTTTGTATCTACAAGATTTCTCACATCATTTATCTCACCATAGTCATGTCTTGACACACTGTGAGTCTGTTGTAGAACTCATTACTGAAATTTCCATAGCGAAGCTCGTTATTCTTCATTGAAATTAGGGCTTAGGGTTCCACTCTGTGTTCATATTATTCAGTACAGCTGTGTGATCCATACTTGCAATGCATTAACATATCAAATCTGTTTATAGCCATCATATTTTCACAATCCTTCCACACTATGTAATATGTAAGTCAGAAGTGCAAATGAGTGTTTCTCTCTCTCACTCTGAAGTGTTGAATGTGCTACTGGGCTGATTGCTGGTATTATAGTATAAGTGTATGAATTTTATGAAGAGCCTTTTCCCCCTGTGTCATTATCACCTGTCCACTTAGGTAAACAAGGGCATTTGCAGAACGTACTGTATGTATATGTTACTGGTATAATGACTGACTGTTGCTTTAGGCTCGGTGTTTAATCAGTTTGACATATTGACCTAGGATTCCTGAGACTGGATGTCACAGACAGTTATCGATTTCTCAGGTCTGACTGATTTAGGCCAGTCGCTTGTAATTGGCTGAATTGGAGAGCGTGAATAATGGTGGCAAATGCTACTGGACTTATTAAGCTGTCATTAGTGTTTGAGCTGCTGGATAGGTACAGCTGCACGTCAATATTTGGCTCTCATTTTCATCCTCATGTAGAGGCAGCACAGTAATTGTTTTTTTTTAAGAGATTAGATCTGTCACATGGCCTTTGTTAGTCTCATGTCATGGCTTGATGTTGTCTGAAATATCGGAGGAAACTCTTAAAGGGATAGTCGACCCAAAGAAACTTAAATTTAAATTTAAATTTGATCATTTTTATGTCATTCCAAACCTGTATGAATTACTTTCTCACATGGAGAACATTAATAGATATTAAGTGAAATGTGAACGCAGCTCTTTTCCATAAAATGAAAGTAAATGGAGAAGGGGAGCTCTAAAATGTAAGGATTGGATTGAGAATTTTGTTATATGCCTTTGTCATTATATATATATATATACACACACACACAACACTAAACCTAAGACAGAAAAAAAACTTTATCAAAGCTCTCTCTCTCTCTCTCTCTCTCTCTCTCGCCTTAATAAAGTTTTTTTCTGTATTAGTTTTAATGTTGTTATTACTGTATTCATTTTTGAATCTAATGTTTATAAGAATTATATAAAATGATTATAATTATTGTTAATATTTTATTTCAGCTTCATTTCTTATTTTCAAAAACAAAAATGTTTTTAACAGTTTTAGTTTACAATAACGACATAGTATAGCAGAGATAATATTTTAATGAAAATACATTAAATTCTTAATTTACTCTGTTTCTCATGTAAAACTATATCGTAAAGCTTCAGAAAACTTGATTTTAATGTTTGTCCACATCATTCAATTTATTGTCTGGAAAAGAGCTGCATGTCAACAGAAAAAAAAGAAAGTCTTAGAATTTTGGAAGTCTTAGGATTTTAGATGTGTGGTAAAAAAAAAAAAAAAACAACAACAACACAACTGTATTTTTTTGGAGAAGTATTGCTTCAAGAAGAAGTTAACAATTATATCTTACAGCTATAACTATTACAGTATATTGTATACAGTAAAGGCATATAACAAAATTTTGACTTTGTCCTCTTTGTATCAGTAGTGAATGACTACTAGCAGGCTTTTATAGCCACTGTGCTGAAAGGCAACACTCCGTTTGAAGCTGTTGGCTTCTGACTGTGAGCTTCTGAGAAACCCAGCATCATCTGACCTTAACAAAGACCCAGACAGAGTTTCTTTATATAGAGAGATTGCAGTCCCATCTTAACTCTCAGAGCGAGCGCAATAAACAATGCTGTTTTCAACTATTTCAAATATCACATTTCTTATCCTTCTCTCTGGCTAGTGCAACAAATCCTCTTTTTTATTCTTTTTTTTTTATCTGTCTTGGTGTAATTCATCTTTAGAGATTGCTAACTGTCAGTTTGTTGGTGTGAGCTCCCAGCTTGCATGCAGGATTGATGGATGTGATCTCATGCTGCAGCCTGGCGGAATTAGGCCAAAAACTCTTAATTCTTGCTTTTTCTTCTTCGTCGGAGTCTCAGTTCACTGTCTAAAGGGGGTTTGTTCAGTGACAGCCTCTCCTCGAATATGACTCATCCTCTGGTCTCTGGGATATTTCAGATCTCCTCAAGTAAAATCGCCAAGAGTCTGAACTTTCAAGTCACAAGCTTGAAGTTGTTCTAGTTAAGATGCTTATAAAAAATACATTTCATACAGTGTGCAGTAACACTATCAACTTGAGGCACACTAACAAGATCCAATCTCAGATGTGACCTTTGCAGCAACAGCAAAGTAAATAACAAGCCGAGGAGATAATAGACACAGTCACATACAGTACATACTCTACATGCCTACATTGTAATGCAAAGACAATGACCTTCAGTCAAGGTGATGCTGCTTTTATTGATTTTTCATTTGTATGATCTCGCAATTCTGATTTTAGTGTTACCAACATTAGTGTGCTTGGATTGGTTTGTAATACACACTACCTAGTCACCCACAGATTTACTTCTCTAACTAGTGAACTGCTAATTAGTACACTTGTAATACACCCTACAATATATAGTGTATATTAATTGTACAGTACATTATATATTAATTGATAGGATACTACCTAGTATTCCAGTTTTGGTAGAGTATGAATTGTAATAATTCTGTAGAACACTACGTACATACCTATTTTGCTCAATTGCAGTACATGTTACCATTTGCACATGACATAATATTGGCCCCATCTCATTTTGCATACTCATACTATCCAGTTATAACAATTATTACATAAAACTAGAACTGTAAACACATTTTGTTATTATTATTATTATTTTCTTCATTTGGTTTGAATAGATGGCTAAAATAACTGAAACTGAAGGGGAAAAAAATATGTAGGCATTTGAACACAGCAAAATGACTGAAACTTAAACTACAGTTTAAATAAGAATTAACAAATAAAAATTAATTAAAAATGTTAATAAGAATTAAAATATTATATCAAAGATAAATTAATATTACAGTTAAATATTATTTACAGTTTGTATTAACATTTTGAATTAGATTTTATTTGTATATTTTCAAGTTTTAGTATTTTTTTTATTATTATTTACTTTTTTTTCATTATGTTTTCATTATATTTCATTATGTTTAAATAATTTGTTTTTGATTTTATTTATTTTAAGTAAATGTAATACTTAAAACTTATACTCATGTATTTAGTATCAAAGGAAACATTTCCAAGTTTGTAATCTAATATTTATATTTTATTTTATTTCATTTGGAGAAAGCAATTTTGAAATAATTTTAGTTTTAGTTAAAAACAACAACAACAAAAACACTGGTAGTGAGTCAATATTAGAGATTAGAACAATCTTTAGAAAAAAAAAAATACTAAAAGTGAATTATCCAAACACCATTTGCATGCAATTTTAATGTACTATACATTGTGTTATTTAATCTCACATATTATTTTGGACAAGGATAATGCATGTCTCATAATTTAATACTTCCCAGTTTGTAATTTAAACACAATTCTAGTTCACTACCTCACTACTGCCGTTTTGTATTACACACTTACATGTGTGCACTACACAATCTAGTCTGAAAAGAAAACACTTAGAAGAACAGAAAAAGTGTTGGAAGTGAGGTAAGGGAGTGAAGGGAGGGAGGTGTGAGAGCACAGATGCCATCGCTCCAGCCCATCTCTGACTCATGCACACTGCTGAGAACAGATGGTCTTCACACAAACATGCACACTTACACACACAGAAACATTCTCACACACTGAAGTATACACTGTTTCGCTACAGGTTTGTTGTGTCTTTGTCTCATCTGTATGTATATTGAGTGTGCTTCTAAATCCCGCATCTCCCTGACTGTCAGATTTCACATTGGGCAGTCTGCTCTGGGCACTGCTGACTCACACACAGATTGACCCTGCAGCGCGGAGAGATGCTAATGAACTTTTTCTCTGTTTTTACCCATACGGGCTGTCGATATACTCCTGCCTTCACATTATGCAGCTGTGCCATCTAAAGCTCAGATAGGTCAGATTCAGATGTATGTGGCCTAGATCTAGCTGCATAGTATTACTCTTAAATATTAATATGACACAGTGATGATTTTGAATGGCAGTATACCTGTCCACATTAGGACTGAGCTGCTCACTCCTCTTTGCTAACCTCATAGGAGCCTGATAATGATGTTCTGATTACCTCACGCCTAAATCCCATTCTGTCTATTTCCCTGAAAGCTTTTATAGGATTTTTTCTTTAGATGAAGAGTCAGACCAGGCTTTCCTTTCTCAAAATCCCAAGCAATCTTCAGTTCTCTGTTTCAGCAAGCTTCGGTTTCCGTTATCCCTCTGAAGCCTCCCAGAGAGAGAGCAAGATAGAGTGTGTTTCTCAGAGCTCTGCCAGGCATGTTTAGTGCTGCTTCTGCTATTCCAGTCTTTATTTCTTAATTAGAAAACATTAAACTTCAAGAATCTCTATCGTGGTCAGCGTGATATATAAAATGTAGATTCTCAAAGTATTTCAGTGCTTAAAAAAAATTAAGAAAAACCCCAAACAATAGTGCACACTACTAGTATCGCACACTGCCTAATCAGTCTTTGCAACATTTGTTGGATCCATGATTGAAATACAGAGGGTCGACCAGTTATGGTTTGATCTACTTTTTTGGCCTGAAAAAGGTTAAATGCTCGTCCCTGTATTTTTGTGGCAACTACCCAGTGTTTTAGTTTTGTACTACTCAACATCCAGAGCACACTTCCCTTGATATTGTTTTATCAATACTTTGTGGTTTTGTACTTCACTATGCTACATCATACACACTGCCTAATGTTCAATTACACACTACTTTTTCTTACTAGTACTGTACTATATAGAACACACTGCCTATTGCACATTACATTGTGCCCTAATGCTTAAGTGCACACTACCATGTGTGATAGTTTTGTACTCCACTTTCTAGTCCACACTACTTAATGTTGCATATTAGCGTATTAGTGCACAACACTTTGTGATTTAGTACTGCACTACCTAGTACACACTACCTTATGTCTTACTGCATGCTACTTTTGAACTAGCACTACGTAGAGCACACTACCCAATATGCCTGTATTTTAGTGCACAGTGCTTTGTGTACTCACACCGTACTACACTACTTAGTGCACATAACATTATTTTGCATTGCCTTGTGAACACTATGCTACCTAGTGTATACTACATTTTATGTATTAATGTTATTTGAATTATCACACTACAGAATATGCATGTTTTTGTAGTGCACAATACTTTTGTGCATTTACACCGTACTACAATACAGCACAATCTGTAATTGTGTGCACTACTAGTACTTGCAGTACACTATCTAGTGCACACTACATTTAGTATATTAGTAGTGTACTATGTAGAGCATACTGTAGGTACACAATATGCTAATTTCCGTGCACAGTACTTATTTCAGCCTTTCACTACAAAATTAGTATTTTAATGTACTTGTTTTGTACAACACTATCTAGTGCACAGTTAGCATGATATCGTTTACTGCACGCCATTTTGTGATTTCACACTCTGTTAAACTATGTAGTGCACACTATCTAATGTCCTGCTGCACACTACTTTTGTTCTAGTGCTGTGCAATATGCAAATATACTTGATATGCAAGTTTTTGTGCACAATACTTTGTACAATCACACATGCCACAATACAGTGCACACTACCTAATGTCCTATTGCATACTACTGTTAGTGCTAGTACTCTACTGCTGTAGGTGTAGGACACTACCTATTGGACATCGCATAAAGTCTGAATGTTTTAGTGCACACTACCTAAAATTTTACTTTTGTTGTTCATTTTGACCCATCTGTCCACTTCCTGCCAGCAGTGCTGAGCAGTGAGTCAGTATGTCTCAGGTCCTTATGGTATTGCTACTGAAGTGGCACCCATCCTGACATATGGCTGTGAGTGGAGGGGCTGGATTTGCATAATGTTTACCTCCTGACATCCTCGGGAGCACCTCTGATGCTCTGTGCTTAATAATGCATTGCAAGTGTGGTCTTTTAATGGGTCACTGCTGTGTTCACCAGGCATGATTTTTCATTCTGATTCTCTCTCTGTGCTGTCTAAATGTTACTAGAATAGGAATAGCATCTGCTCCCGTCACATTTCAAACATAATGTTTTTGCTCCATCTCTTCTAGAATACTTTCTTTGCTTTCTTTCCTTGTTCTTTCACATTACGTATGTCTCAGCTGGCCAGGAAACCAGAAGAGAAGTGCTGATTGTTTGGTTCTGCCTGCTTCACAAGCTGAATTTTATCCACACCAGCACTGCATTAAATTAGTCTTCTCTTATTTTTGCATTCCTTTCTGGTGCATTGTATGATAAATGATTCAGCTCACACTGAATTGTATATTTTTATTACTCATGTTGGTTGAACATTTGTCTTCATTATGATCAGCATTTTAAATTCAGCATGTGGGAATTGCTTCATTGTATTTCCAGAACCTTAAATCTATGTGTGTGTATGTGTGGCATTTTATTTTATGAAGATTATTATTTATTTTTTTAAGAAAAACTAATGTGATTTTTGACCATATGTTCCATGTTTGCCAGTGTTTACTGGCCAATTATTTTTGCTAAACTAAACAAACATTCAAATCAAATTCATTCGAGATTTCCCTTAATTAAAAACATATTAGTAAACACTAGAAAATGATAATGATATAAACACACCTGCAGATAATAGTTGGGTTTAGTGTACAAAAAGTATTTCGCATATCTGAATGGAAATGTTCATTGAACTAGAGAGAGAGAGAGAGAGAGAAGCTAAATCCCTTAGCATCATAAATCAGAATGTAAATCCTGTAATTGTCTCTACAATGTACTGCCAGTTATTTTTTGTCACAGATAGACTCTTAAACGTTCAGAAAATACATTTCTTTATAAACTGTTGTTACTGTTACTGTTGATTCCATTCATCAAACTCAGACATTGTGTTACCAAAGTTATTAAGATATTTATTTTAATTTAATTTAATTTATTGTAGTTGTAATTTAAAGGACCTTTAAACTATTAATTTAAGCGAAATCTAAATCTAAATCTAATGTTCAATTCTGGAAAATAACAAAATAATTTCTTCCAAATTTTGTAATAGAGTTGCAAACTTTTCTGTCCGTTTGCGGAAAAGGGTAAATAATATATATATATATTAACGTTTTTATTTTTTTGTTTATTTTAATGTATTCATTTATTTTTATTACTAAATTTAATAATTGTATACCATGTTCACGAAAAGTGATGCATACAAAATGTGAGGCTTTCCACAGTCTTTTAATTGCAGTTATTTGAGGTGCTCAGTATGATCCATCCCACACAAGTATAATGCTCCCATCATTTGAGTGATTATGTAAATCCAGAGCGCTGATGAAACTGGAACATAAATCTTAAGGATTGAGTCTCTGTGCTACTAACCCAGTTCCACACAATGCACACAGTTCACTGGTTCTCACAGAGATTTGACAGAGAATCCACCAATGAGCAGCGAGGTTTATTTCCCAGCAGCCAATCAAACGCATCTCTCGGCTGCTCTGCACCTCAACATCTCGTGCTGCAAGAGTTGGAGGGCTGTGTGGCACTTCCTACTGTTTCCAAAGCTCCGTCTCTGCAGCCAAAACTTTGTCCCAGATCTTTACCACCCTTATCAGATCACCCTCAACCTGCATTTACCACAGTATAGCCTTACCATAACTGAAAATAAGTGATTCTGTTGTGTGGCTGTGTTTAATTCCTTTTGAATCTATTTGAATTAATGGCAGTTGTTGGTTGCTGTCTCTAAATATCTCCACAGGTTACATAGAAGCACTAAAATATGGTATTTTAAACCTCTTATGACAGTGTACTGTCAACATTTCTGCATCTGTCTGCTCTTTTCTGTTGGTGGAGTCCTCTCTCAGCACTTTATAAATCAGAGCGATATCTGTGGCAGAGCAGCGTTATAAAGACTCCCGAGAATGGTCTCGCCTTACAGTCTGAAAGTAAGCTAAAGTAGAGAGGAAAGTGTCTTTCAAAGGACAAGTTATATAAAAGTACCTGTGTGGTTTGTGAAATCAGTTATGGCTTGTTGAATAGATGCTATGTCTTGAGTTTTTTCTTTTACGTGGCAAGTACTCTTGTTTTATTGCAGTGTTTGGTCTTATTGAGCCGTGCTGAGGTTATTGATCAAGCATAGAGTGGGATGAACAGTTGGTCTGGGTTCAATTGTGGGGTTAATGAGCAGTAAGATGAATTCTCATCCACCACAGATGATGAATAATGTGAGATGAGCACAGTCTGATTAAGCATTCACAGTAAACCAGGGAACTAGACAATGGCCTGCAGTATTCAGTTTCTAAACTACTGTATGATGCACAATTAATTATATGCAGTTCAACTGGCAAACAAAAAAAGATACATTCAGAGATTTTCGAAGCAAACTAATATTGATTTGTATGGATGTGCTGGGTGTGAAGTTTGGCTCTTTTTGGGGTAATTTTCAGGTCCCAACAGTGTAAATGATGAGCAACCACTTCACCATGTCACCACGTCGCCTCCTGAAGATGGATCCAGAGCACTGTGTCACAGCACCCCTCAACCCCCCAGCACTCCTGCACCCAAACGCCGCTCCCTGCTGCCCCCTCCTCAAAGCTCTCCTGTGGGTAAGTGGACCGAACCTTCATATTTTTAGCCAGTATGCACTTCAACGTGTATACACTAAATGAAGTATGCTATAAACAAAACTAATTGCATTAGAATACAATGTTATCTTCAAACAGTACTACAAGAAGGTTGTGTTTCAAGAGGTTTGCTATAATAGAAGTACTTGTTTCAGCTAGTATGCATTATGCACATATGTACTCCAGCTAGTGTACACAATAAGAATGGACTTCAAATAGTTTATATTACAGTTTGCCCTTCGATAAATATGCACTTCAGCTAGAATGTACTGCATAAAGTTTGTTTCAGTAAGTTTACACTCTAAAACATATATACGTAGTATGCTAGTAGTTATTTAACCAATATGCATTTTGGTGAATATGCACTATAAGATGTATGCATTACATCTAAAGTGATCTTTAGTACTACAAACATGTTTAAAGAAGTATGAGCTACAAGAGGTATGCACGACTAGAAGTATATTTCAACAAGCATGCATTACACACATAGAGTGTAGACTGTGTTAATGAATTTCAAATGATACTTAACTTTCTGATAAGTTTGCATTTGTTTCTGATAAGTTTTCATTTGTTCTCCTATGCACTACAGAAAGTATGTGCTTAATTATGAATGCACTAATGGGTGTGAAATTCTGCTAGTTTGTTTTTCAATGAGTATGCATGACAAGAAGTAGTGTACGCACTAAACATGATTCATTCAAACAAAATGCACTACATTTAGAGTGATCTTCGACCAGTAATACAAGAAGCATGCGGTTAAACAACTATCCACTACTAGAGGTATTCATTTCAACTAGTGTGCATTACACAGCTATGTACTTTATCTAGTAAACACTATAAGAAAGTTTAAACCAGGTTGAGTGTATTTCAGATGGATCACCAGAATACAGAGACTACATGCTTTCTGTAGCACCAGGTGTGACCTGTCAAATGTCTTGAGGAATTCTCTGATATCAGCTCCAGTTTGAAGGCTGACCTCAACTATTGCACCGGCACACAGCTGAGCGCGTACTTGTCAGGCTTAAGTAAACAGCACTACCACCCTGTCCATGTCCTCTACAGAGTCATTAATCTCCTCTGCGTGTGTGAAAAATGGCACAATCCTGTTGGGGGACATTGCAGCGGTGTATGCTAAGTATATGCTAAGTACATATTTGTGTAATGCAGAATGGTTGTAAAAAAAAACTTCTAGTAGTGCAAAGCTCTTGTAGTGCATACATGTTTAAACACATGATTGCTGTACTACTGGTTAAAGATCACTCTAGCTGTAGTGCATCCTGGTGGCATGAATCTTGTTTAGAGCATACTTCTTGTAGTAAATAATTTCATACACTTGCTTACAATCACTTATTTATCTCAGCTCAGTTAGGATGATCATTTAGAAGCGATCATCCAAGTAAAGTCTGTCCAATCAGAACTCGCCTGTTCTCATTTAACCAATCATTTTGCTCCTGCCTAAAGCATAATGAGGCTATCTTTTTTCTTTTTAACCTGTCCCCCTCTTTAGTGTTGTTATCAGTTCTGTCCCATTTTCAATGCCACATTTGCTGATCCTTAACCACAGCTCTGAGAGTGTATATCTCTGCCTGCTGCTTCCCTCTTTGTCATCCTGACAAAATCTCCAGCACCCTGGAGGCACAAAACGGCTGCAAGGGGCAGCTGGCCCATCATGGACTACCGATCTACTGTTAGCATGCTGTCTAGGTAGTGAGTGATGACAAAATACATGAGACCCTGCTGCTTGAAAACAGTTCAGAAATGCTGTCCAGTTCTCGCATTACTCACATGGATCTAAGGAAGCAGAATTTATAAAACATCGGCTGTACACCATCATACTAGAGTCTAACATCTTCACATGCATCCACTGATGATGCAGCGGTGTCTCTGATGCTGTAGGTGCTGTCTCAGCATGGGGGTGGAGTTGGCAGTGGGATCCAAGGGAGGAGGGAGTCCATTGGGATTATAGGAGGGTGTCTATGGCTGTCTGCTACATGTTGAAATAAGCTGGCAGTAATTAGGTGCCCTGGGACCCCGGTTGCAGTGTGATGTTTGTGTGTGCACTCTGTTTGGTGAAAGTAAGCCAAAAGCAGCAACCCCAAAAACATATGCACCCAAGTGTTGTGAGATGGAAGATTTGAAACAAGCTCCGATCCCAGCAGCATCTTCAATCGTTTCCTGTAATCCCATATGTGTTCAGGCTTTATTATGAAGACTGTAAAATTATATATATGTATATATATATAGTGTTATGATATGTTGATGTTACTTGATATCTTCAGAAAAAATCAAGTTAAGTTTGCTCAATATATTACATTTATGAAAATTGTAATATACTAAGTTACCTTAACTGCCATTTTTGGTTTTCAAGTTAAGTTAATAAACCGAAATGTGCAGTGCATTATTATCGTAATATTCATTTTAGATTATTATGTACATCAGGGTTATTACTAGAAATATTGTGAGATGAGTAATATTTTATTATTTTATATATTTAATATATTTACACTCTGTTGGTCCACGGATGCTTGCAGCCTCTCAGAAAGTCATATCGTCCAACCCGTGTGGCAAGTGGACCCTAGCAGCTGCGTTATTTTGTGGTTGACTGCCTCTTATTGGAATCGATTCAGGCACCGCCGAGACCCTATTATGACTCAATGGAAGAGGAGAGTGATACGAAAAGAGACGGAAAAGGGGGTGGTGGTTACTGTTGCGAATTTCATTCTTGGATTTGTACTCCTTTGCCCTTTATATGCTTCCTGAGTGTATATCTTTAATTCAGATAATCTCCTGAGCACTGCCATTAACTCCTGTAACCGATGTCCTTCTTTATCCATAGCATCCCGTAAGGAATTCCAGAAGAGTTCTGACAGCACCCGTTCATCTCTGTCCTCCCCTAAGAGACTCGCTGTAGTGTCTCCTAAACCACAGTCTCCAGGTAACCAACCAGAACAAAGATCAACCCAAGATATTGCTTTCCTTTCAAAGTTGTCCCCTGCTGCTTTACAGAGCACAGTGTTTCCATTAGACGGCATCACACTGTTGGATAATCTCATCTGAATCTCTTATCTCCACTGTAACTCTCTTTTTTCTCTCTCTCCATACATACACACACACACACACACACACACACACACACACACATACACACCAACATACAATGAAAGAGAACTTCATATAGGAAGTAATCAGTGTGGCCACTAGGGTCAAGTTCTGCTGTCATGTTGAACTAAATGAAGCAATTTTCAGTATATAGTCACCCAATCTACCACAACAGTAAAATTATGGGTTTTAGGGAGTCAGACACCCTAAATAGAGCTTGAATTCCCCTAAAGGACATTGAAAAAAATTGCTGGGTTTCTTGAAAAATTTAAACATGCAATGTCAGGAGGCTACAGTGCATCTTGTCCGCTTGCTGTCATTGTCTTCCTGATGAGCAGGGAATCGACTCCCTAACATCATTTTCGCCCACCTTGCTTCCTGAAAAAGCAGATTTTCTCTTTGTTGTCATAGAGACTGATTCTCAGGCTAAAGATTAAGTCACTCTGAGAGACTGGCGGTTGGTTTGTGTATGTGTGTGGTGGACTGGATTGTCTTGAGTCAGTATAATGGAAAAAAATATATTTATTTAAATGAATATCAGTTTAGTACAGGAGTGTGTTTATGGTTACTGATTTGATTAAAATTAAAGCTCTTCGATTTTGACTTTGTCAGATATCACGAAGATTTTCACTATATACTGTACATTACTGCAGTTATGTTTTTGAAAAAGGTTTCTTATGCTCAAAAAGGCTGCTGCATTTATTTAATAAAAAATGCAGTAATATTGTGAAATATTTGTATTAAAAAATAAAATCATTTCTGATATATAAAAAAAAGTAATTTATTCCTGTGATCACTACTGCAGTTTCAGCTTCACACGATCCTTCAGAAATGATTTGAATGTGAATTAAATATAATCATGATGCTGCACCTTTTTTCAGTATTCTTTGATGAATAGCATTTAGTAATCTATTTAAAACATTATAAAGGTTTTTATTGACAATTGTGTCCATGCTGAGTGAACGAATTAAAAAAGAAAAGCTCCAAATCTTTGAAGGGTAGTGCATCTCCACATTCCTATGCAGTCTCCACTGTACATAGCACAGCTATAGCTTGCTAAGAGGTTAATTCAATACCTAATACGTCAGTAAAGGCCACTGAAAAAAAATGTGTTGCTAGCCATTAACAAGCAATTTGCTTGCACACTCAACACTGAGGACAGCAGTGACTCTGTCATAGCAATTAGCAGCTCTGAAACATTCAGTCTTTCTTCTGAAGATTAGTTTGTACACTAATGATAGCTGTAAATCATCCTGTCATTACATTTGGCTCAATGTGTTTATGAAATTTATCATTGAATGAATGCTAACACGGCTGCAGTTAGCAAAACATTAGCTGCTGTTAGCATTAGCATGAGTGTTTTAGGTTGCTTGATTAAGATAAATCACGCCTTGATTTTACTTTTCATTAATGCAAAATGCTTGATTTTGTCAAGTATACATTTATTTAAATAGCATTAATTGATAATGTCTATAGATAACTTCCATGAGGGCTTCAACTGTCTTTGTGTGACTAATCAGTATATCCTTTGTAATGCAGTACATTTATAGTGAATAGGAAGTATATAGAGTAACATTTTTCCATTATTTTATTTAAACTATAAGATTTGTTATGATTTGTTTAGCCACTGTTTCATTAGCTTTGGGTCACAAAGCTAATTTTACATAACAATGAATAGCCTACAGTCTTTGAATAGTCCCTTTGCCTATAAATGATTCAAGTAATCCAGTTAGGTATAGAAATTATGGTAACGCTTTATGTAAATTATTTCATGGTTGTTAAGCTTACAGGACTCTCTGGGGTGTCTAAGCATTATGGAGGCCATTTTATTAACACTGTGCCGTTCTGAGATGAATTTAATGAAATTGATTTTTTAGTGCTTCTTCTTTCATGTCTCCCTCTTTAGTCCTACAGAGGCAACAGAGGGCAACAGGGGCAGTCCAAGGCTCAAGCATGCAAATTTTGCCTCGTACTGGCTCTCTGGACCCAGAGAAGAAAAAAGATGAAGAGCAGAAAAAAGAAAAAGAGCTAGAGAAAGTAGAGAGGCCTGAAGAGTTGCAGCGCTTGCAGGGTCGGTGTGAAGAACAGGCCAGGCAACTACAGGCTCTTCAGACAGAACTAAAGAAAACCAGCATGAGACTGGAGGTCTTTGTGATCTGCACTCAGCACTTCTCCCTCAAGGTATTTTATTAAAGATCACAGGCAGTTAAAAATGTATTTGGCCACACGTGCATTCTTCATTATTATTATTACTTTACAGATTTTAGAATTATTTAAATAAACAACTATTATATTTTATTATTCAAAGTCATAAAAACATGACATCATACTATATCGACACATCCTTTTTTTCAGTATTATTAATTTGTACATTTTAGAATTATAAAAATCATCACAACAAATATTTTATTATTAAAGTCTTGAAAGCTATTATAACGTATTATATTATTATATTGTCAAACATACTATTTCTTTATTATTTTTACAATACATATAGAATCATAATAGAGTCATAAAACTATTAAATATATAATTTATTTCAATTTAATATTTTCATTATTCATAGTCATAAAAGACATCATTATCATTTTTGAGAATTAATGCAATAAAGATTGCTGGGGTTTTTTTTTCTAAATGTATTGTTTTTCAGCTGATACAGTATGTTCTATCTAACATGATTTGCAGCACACTAACTACAGCAACATCCCTTCTGGTACAAACCCTGCGATCAAATAATTTGCTCAAGGGCACAGTGATTTCTATAGCCTTCACATTTCATCAAACCATGAGATGTTTGTGTTACCTTGCCAAAGCCTAAACCACTAGGTTATCACTACTGAAATACTGCCGCCTTGAACTGACACATCCATCTCAACCACTGGACACTCAACAACAACAAAAACACAAACTACAGCCTTTATCTAATATGTCATGAATGTAAGGATGAGGTAGCTGTGAGCAAGAGCAGACCGTTGAATCACATACACAGAATCACAAGCATATCGCTGTCTGCTAAAAAGGAATTACATGTGTTGCCATCCATATTTGTAATTGGCCATGGATTAAAGCATCTGCTAAATGAATAGATGATGTAAATAAAGACATTTTTTAGAAGTGCAGTGCCCCCTGCTGTCCATTAGTGAATGACTGGCTTTAAGATTCATCTTGCAGATGCACAGTTGTTTCTGAAATGCCTCTGCAAACTAACTCAAGACAAATTTAAAGAGGTCAATGTGGGGTCAGAAACAAAACGGCTTAAAATATACATCCAAATCTAAAACCTTCTGCCAACTTCTCCCACACCTGCCAACATGAAGCATTTTTAGTTTCTATAGTGCATGTGTTATTTCTAAATGCTTTTCATACTCAGGGTTGAATACTATAAATTTTTTCTGTACTGTCAAATGCACACAAGAGTGATAATGTTTCTGCAGAATTGCATCAGTTCTTTTTTTGTTATATTACATTTACAGGCATGTCTATGTGTTTAATAATGTTTGTCAGTTTCAAACATAACACTGTTTGGGTTTTTATATGTTAATGTTATTTAGGCCGTAAAAATAATACTAAATGCAGTATGCAGTACTACAGTATGTAGTCCACATTAGTCACTACAAAAGCAAGTATGCAATGAAAAAGTATAGTGTTTGTTTTGTGTGTGAGGGTACATTGGAACACTGTTTATAGTTGTGATTATTTAATTATTAGTTAGTAAAATCACAAAAACCATGAAGTATTTGGGCCGGCGTAATATATACATTTCTGAATGTTTTATTTGTTGTTTACCCTAATATTGTTGGGACCAAATGTCTCTACAAAAATGGTAAATCCTGAAATCACTTTCATTTCAGAAGCTAGATCAATAAACAGCAGATAAATAAATGTAATAGTAATTATAATTAATATTATACATATATACATACTGATAATAAATATGTATAAATAATGAAATCATTCAGAAATAAGTAATTCACAAAAAATGACATTTTTAAAATGCAATGCAAAAAAATAAAAACAAAATTGGGGTGGAATTAGGAAATAGATATAGAATTCAATGCAAAATCCCAACCATGATAGAAAAGTTTATTTAAGTTATATCATATTTAATTGTTATAAGTGTATCTGAGTAAATGCATATTTGTATTTGTGTGTTTGTTTCAGAATGAAAGTGCTGAGGAGAAGGAGAAAGAGTTGACTCAAGAACTCAGTCGAATTCAGCATGAAGTGGGTGAGTTCAAAGAGGTTTAATTATATGTGTGCCCATAAACTACTAAGACAAAAGCAGGTTTTATTTAAATCCGTCTTCTCTGTTCCTCATATTGCCCAGCCTTTAATGCAGCTCGCTGGGAGGGTCTTCAGAAGGAGAAGAGAGAGCTGGATGAGTGTTTTGAGAGGGAGCTGAGAGAGTTACAGGTGCAGCAGGAGTCAGAACTCGTGACCTTAGAGGAGAACCTGAGATTACGGCACGCTTCAGACAGAGACCATCTCAGAGCGGAGCACCAGTCAGAGGTGGAGGAGCTGCACACACAGCACCAGGAACAGGTCAGAACGTCTGGCTGAGGATGCTGGGAAATACATTTAAGATGGCATGAATATGAATATTTTAACTGTGTCTTTTGTGTTTAGATCGAAGAGTTGACTGCCAACCATGAGGCTGCCCTTGAACACCTGAAGACCATGCACAACATCACAATGTCAACACTGCAGGAGGAGCATGCCAGGACCATGAGGGGTGAGGGTCCACTTAGTAATACCACTACAAACCAGCTGGCAGAAATGTGGAGAAGAACTCAAATTCTGTATTCCATCTCATGTCATTTCTCTTAGACTTAAGGAAAGCCCATGAGCAGCAAAAGGCGAGTCTAGAAGAGGACTTTGAGAAACTGCGCCTCTCACTTCAGGTGATTTGTTTACTAAATCAAGCTACTCGTCCAACGCGAATTCATTAGTAACAGGAACATTTTCTTTAGGACCAAGTGGACACTCTGACTTTCCAGAACCGGACTCTGAGAGACAAAGCCAAGCGTTTTGAAGAGGCCCTGAGGAAGAGCACAGACGAACAGATTGTGGTGTGTTTCTTTAAGACATTAATAAAGGGATGCTTGGATATAGACACAATAACACTGAGAGTGAGTAAATGTATTTGCAGGATGCACTGGCCCCGTATCAGCATATTGAGGAGGACCTGAAGAGTCTGAAGAAGGTTCTGGAGATGAAGAACCAGCAAATTCATGACCAGGAGAAGAAGATCTGTCATCTGGAGAAAGTGGTAAATGGGTGTGCAGACAAAACACACTGTGCAGGAGAATTCTGCAGTTTAAAGTGAAGAAAAGGACAGAGTTCCCCCTCCACTTCACACCTTGAAGATTGTTGTATATCGTGTATTGTATTGTATATATTCTGTACTGTGTTTAGAAAGTCCATTTTGTTGTTATGTTACAGTATATTATTTATGATTTGGATATTGAATCAGTTTCCACTTTAAAACCTTCTTTTTCCTTCCAGCTGTTTTGGACGTTATATTATTTATAATTTTGGAAGTCCATTTTAGAGCTGCTTTTTACTACTTTTTCCTTTCAGCTTTTATGAATTCTCATTGTTTTTTTCATCACATAAAACACATTACAGTCCCCTGTTGTTCAAGGAAGTGTTGAAGTTTGTGTGAAAATTTAATGTCGAGCTCTGTGTTCACTTGATCCTTCGAGCAGGCCCAAAAGAACCTGTATCTGGAGGAGCGGGTCCAGGTGCTTCAGCAGCAGAACGAAGACCTGATGGCCCGCATTGACCGCCATCTTGTTGTGTCAAGGTATGAATTTGAATTAAAGTGGTAGTTCACTTAAAAAATGTAAATTAGCTGTAAATTGACTGAAACCTCAGCAGTGGATCCTCTACAGTGAATGGGTGCCGTCAGACTGAGAGTCTAAACAGCTGACAAACACATCACAATAATCCACAACTGATCCACACGACTCCAGTCAATCAGTTAACATCTTGTGAAGTGCAAAAACTAAGCATTTGTTAGAAACAAATCCGTCATTAAAACAATCGAAATCCTAAAATATGACTCCATAATATGACTTATTCCTCCAGTGAAAAAGTAATCTGGCCTGAATCAGGAGAGAAATATGCACAGATCAAGCACTGTTTACAAGCAAAAACAGTTCTAAACAAATAAATCGGAGGATTTTGTGAGTGTGAGTGGACAACACAGTATGAGCTTTGGAGGAAATGTTATTATGTGTTCCTGTGGCTCAGTGGTAGAGCATTGTGTTAGCATCGCAAAAGGTTGTGGGTTCAATTCCCACAACTAGTACACATACTGGTGAAAAGAAAAACGATTTGATTTCCACTTCACAAGATGTTAATTGATGGGCTGGATTATTGTGATGTTTTTATTAGCTTTTTGAACTCTCATTTTGACGGCACCAATTCACTGCAGATGATCCATTGGTGAGAAAGTGGTGTAATATCAAATTTCTCAAAATGTGTTCTCTTGAACAAACAAACTCATTTACATCTTGGATGACCTGAGGGTGAGTGAAACAAGGTCCTGCATAGCCTAGACTTTTGACTAATCCTGATTGTTTCTTCCTGTATTTATAGAGAATTGTCTGAGGAGAATGCAAACCTTCAGGAGTATGTGGAGAAGGAGACAAACGAGAAGAAACGGCTGAGCCGCAACAATGAAGAGCTGCTCTGGCTTCTCCAGACGAGTCCCCATCTGTCGCCTTCCTCTTCTCCCATCCACAGAGCCTTCTTCGCCGGTCCTGATAGCCCTCCATATCATTACTCTCCAGGTCCAGGGACCCCCACACACACCTGTTCTCCTGGCCCCTGTACGCCGACTCACAAGGTGGTGTCTCCGGCCCCAGGGACGCCCACTCTCAGAGGCTCACCAGCAGCACGCTCGTCCCCTGCACGGATCCCAAACGCCAACAATTCACCCAGATGAGCGGAGTCTCAGCTGCATCAGTCGCATTGCCCATTTTATGTTACTGGTGTTCAGGCCGCACGTTGTTCTTTGAAAAACGTCAAGTTCTATATATGAAGATTTTGTCAATCCCAACTGCCAGAGCCTATGTCCCTTCCGTTTGTTGTCTTTGAGGCACGAAAACGTTTTTTGTCTCAGATGATTGGACTTCGTAAACACGTAGCATCAGAATGAAAAAGTTAATGATGCTAATGCTAATGCTAATGATGTGCTGCCAACAATGCTTGGTGTGCATGGAGGCAGGACCATTGTTGTGTACACAGAAGTAACTCGTCTTTGACTCTTAAACATGCTGTTGGACTCCAAAACTAATGTCTGTAGTTTCTTCTGAATTACATAAGAGAACTTTATACAACAAAAAGCACTTTAGGTTTCTGCCCTACTACCTTCCTACAGATAAATGCACCAGCATTTTTTGTGATCTGGTTTATTTTTGTATAAGCAATATAAAAAAAAAATAAGATTTTACAAATCTCCCAAGTTTTGATTCAGAATGTTTCAGATTAGTCAAGACATATATACAGGAGCACTACGGTATCTATAGGATATCTATCTTATCCCCATGGGCAATTTTTTTTTTAAGCATAACTTAATATATATATATATATATATATATATATATATATATATATATATTTACAAACACAATACCGTTCAAAATGTTTGGAGAAATGTTTTAAAAAACATTTTAAAGAATTTTTCTTTTTTTAATGTTTTTTATGCAGACCAATGTTTACTAAAAATAAACAATACAACAATACTATTATGATATATCTTTACAGTTTAAAAGAACTGTTTTCTATTTTAATATATTTTAAAATGTAACTTATTGCCATGATGTTAAAGCTGAATTTTCAGCGTCATTACTTCAGTCTTCAGTGTCACATGACCCTTCAGAAATCATTCTGATATGCTGATTTGGTGCTCAAAATCATTTGTTATTATTTTATTTTATTTGAGAATTTTTTTTTTCATTTATTTATAACAAATCTAATTTATTAGACTATTGAAGTCTTTTAAGTCACCAATAATGCATCATTGTTGAATAAAACCATTATTTTCTTTAAAAAAAAATTCATAAATCTACCCAAGCTTTTGAATAGCACAATCATAATAAAATAACATTTAGATAATTTTATCTAAACAAAATCCTGTTTTTCAAAAGGACTTTTTACAGTGTAAAGGCACCTTCACATTGTCTTAACAAACTGCAATGCCTTCCACTGGTGCATGAGCAGTTACAGTATGTTTTCCTGGACCCTCCCAAAGACTAATCCAGCTAATATCAAAAACCAGCTTTTTCAAACAAGTGTTTCTTCATACACAGAGCAGTTTGCTTGCCCACATGACATGAAACCTTCACTGGCACAGATTCATTGTGCCGGATTTTACCAGTTGCTTGGTTTACAAGACAAAAGACGTCTTCAGCATCAAGTCTGTTCTTCCTGTTCTTCCTAACTTATCTGACAAAATTCATGCATGACATAAAACAGGGAAATCAAGCAAACGTATAGGTACCGACTACTGGAAATGTTGTTGTAAATTTTACTTGTAATTTTTATTAGTACTTTGTAATTTAATGGACATTTTGCTACTTGTGCATGTGATGTAAGTCTTCCATTCTTAATGTGAATCCTAGGATAGCTGTCATGTTAGCATCCATACTCAGACTCCTGGGGATGATAGCTTGTTTGAGGACAATATTTTACCCATAACTACTAGAACAGGACTGTCTTAATGAGCTCCACCTGTCAGAGGTGTGTTGTAGGTATGTTACAGATGTGTACAGGTTTTACAGAGGTACAATATGGCAGTTAAATGTATGTTTGGATTTAATCTTTATTGTAATGCTGGTTAACTCTTGTATTACCTCTGTAGAGTGTAGCATAACATAGAGAGAGATTTTTCTGTATGAGTGAACTAGAACAGAATGTAACTGTCTTTAAGTGTTTTAAGGTAAAGTTCAGGGAAAATATTTAGCTGTCTTAAAGACATTTTTACATTTTTCTGTATAACATTATTTATTTATTTATTTTTAAGAAAAATAACATCACATTCCTCTTTTAAAGTGGGTTTTGATATTTCAAAACAGAGGCCAATTCTTTATTAATATTTTTTACATTTGTATTTGAATTTTTTTTTTTTTTTTTTTTTTTTTTTTACAATTGATACATCTTTCAATGGGCAAACTTTGACACTTTTGATAAATATGAGAATTTTTGTAAACTCTTTACTGATAATCTTTTTTTTCTAAAGTATTATCAGTTGGTGCTTGTACAGGGTATCATACACAGAAGTCCAATAATCTGCTATACAAGACGAGCAATCTACAAACACACACACACACACAGCAAGTATGTATTTGCAGATGTTTTTATTCATTTGAGACACTGTTGTTTACTTTTAAATGTTTTCAATTACTGTGAAATCTATGTTTTATTCTAATTCTAGTTCATTTTTAAATGATGTAGCTTTACATTCTAAATTAATTTAATTTGTTTCTGTCACTGTGATACAAATTATTTATTGTTGATCATTTTTTGCTACTCTGGCACGGATAATAATAAATAAAATAATATAATAAAATAATAATAAATAATATAATAAAATAATAATAAATAAAATAATAATAATAATAATGAATGTAATAGCACCTTTTTTTAATATTTTTTATTAAACAACAGCAGACCATTGTACATTAGTAACTTGCCTAAAATTCTGAATAATTTTGATTCACTTAGAAAAATTACATAAATGTTTCAGGAACGTGCCTTCATTTATTGTGCAAAGTAGCAAAAATGAAAAGGTTATTATGTTATAGCCACCTAAAAAACAGGTAATATGCTCCTAATATCTGGTTTGATAAAAAAAAAAAAAATAGATCTTTTTTATGTTTGTTTGCTTATTATATTTTATTTAGGGTTTTTTTTCAGCAATTTGTTTTTTACTTGATTGATTTTACTAGTACACATTTACTATTTTTCATTTTATTTTTGTTTTACTTTTTTCATATTGTAAATTTATTTTCTAAATTAATGTCTCAACAAAAAAACCTCAGCAACCTCAGTCTGCACCTGCTATGATTTATAACAAAGTGCAAAATTGTTACTAATCTACATACTAAAAGGAGAAACTGTGTTTAATTGTATACTTCAAATTCCTTGAAGAGCTCATTGTTTAGTTTTTTTTTCTCTATGCCCCTCAAGATGACCTTCACTATAACATTAGTCCATAGATTATAATGAATGATAAAGACAACAGAATCACGTTCTGAGAAGCACTGACTCTTTGTCCTGTGGACATCTAAACTACTGAATGTCAACTTGCCCCTGAAAACACAGACATGGTCAATGTAAACTAGGAGTAATGGAGTCACTTATTGTACTGAATGAAATTTGTCCATCTGTGTATTTACTAGCATTTGACTTCTATTATGTCTTTTTTGACTGGATTTACATTTGCTTGTAAGGTATTTATTGTGTTGTAGTGCACAGTAATCGATGCATGTTTGTCATGGCGGATCATTGATTCCCTGTGTATGTTTTTAACTTGTAATGGTTCATACTGTAACTGTAGCATAGAGAATATAATAACAAGGAATGGAAAGAATTTATATATAACTCATTTGTATTCACTAGGGGGGCGGGGAAGAATATTAAAATATAAAAAAATGACATGCTTTTTTGCTTATTTGTGCATAATAATTAATAAAATGGCCCTAAAAACTATTATAAATATAATCACATTAGATTAAGACAAAAGTTTGAGAACATTATTTAAGAGCAGGTAACTATGAATGAACATTTAAGTAACTTTACTGGAAGAAAGTTTTTTCAGAGAGAACCTGTTAGTCGAAGGCGATGTGTTTGAAGAACAGAATTCTTCTGTTATTTCAATTCACTTGCTGTGAATAAATGCCACTGGTTTGGTATTTTATCAAACACAGTGACATTCTAATTGGCCAAATGCATTTTGCACCTCTTGTACTTATTCCAGCTCTCCTCCTTACTCGTTTCCACTTCTTCCTTCTTTCTGCTACACAAACACTCTTACGTGTTCGGAGGGTGTGTGTTCCTTTGAGGATCTGTAGTCTTGACAAACAAACGCGAGGAGTGGAAGTCTCAGTCTTCCAGGCTCTAAGTCCCAAATGGATAATCAGATCGGATAAACAGATCTTTCTCTTCACTGTGCCCTGTGACATTTTGAGTGGATTTGAAGAAAGAAAAAAAAAATGCTTTAAATATGGAACGATTTCTCTTATCATAACTTGCAGGTAAGAATCACCAAGTCCATCTACAGCTGTAACCAAGAGACTTTCATTATATATTCATAATACATGATCAGTTTCCTCTCTTACTGTTTTATTTTTGGTTTCCATTGGTTTAGTGGCTGTTTTCTCACGCAACTCTCCCGGTATTTTTGCCGGTGTCGAGCAGGAAGTGGGATGGGCCGTGTGCTTTTGATCGAGCCGGCAGTTGGCCTGTATGCGTTTGCCATGTTTATGATCTACCCTCTGCTGCAGCAGTATGTGTACCGTAGGCTGTGGTTTGAGCTGAGTGGCACGACTTACCCTGCTGAGAGCCTGTCTCACTGCTCAAACAACCACAGCTATGTCACCATTCACCAGGTCAGAGCCTTTAGCTGCTTCACTCATGGCCACCTCTGACTCAAAATCTTCTTCTGTTTCTATGTGAAGCCATTTATCACATGCGTTTTGTAGATCTGTGTGATGGTGTGTGACAGTTAAAAAACACAACATATTAGCCACTTTTAACTTTGAATCTATAACTTCAAAAGGTATACAAATGAAAAAGAATTGGATTGTTTCTGATGAATAATAAACTACAGTAATTAGTTTCTGGGTAGCACTTTATTTTACAGTCCTGTTCCTCATGTACATACTATGTACTTATTATAGTAATTACAATAACTATGTAATAGGTACTGACCCTGAACCTACCCCTAAACCTAACCCTACCCCATGTAGTTACCTTGTGTTACCAGAACTTTCTTAGATAAATACACTGTAAGTTCACTATAAGTACATGTTAGTACACGTACTGTAAAATAAAGTGCAACCGTTTTCTGTTATGATGAAGACAGCTGTTAAGGACAGTAATTATTTGTTTTTGTTAATAAGATTTAATATGTACCAATTGAACTTCTTATTGAACTTCCAATTGAGTTCCTAGAAAAGACACTGTAAATTGCTGATCATATAGGAGAAATAAAACATCTGGACATAATCAATAAAACTATTAAAAACATTTTTGAAAAAAATCTAATTAAACAAAATGCCTTGGCAACTAACTGAAATAAGTTTATGCTGAATACTAATAAATTACAACAATAAACATTTTTTATATTTTTGAACAAGATAAATACTATGAAAATAACATATGTAACATTTAAAAATGCCAGCAAATGAAACAGCTCAGAGAAAGACATATTAAAAAGCTGAAATAGATTGAGGGCGCACAGAGGCTAAACAGTTTGCTTTGTCAGCTAAAGTTTACATTGATGATGTTCATATTTCAATAAAAGAGTTCTGCAGAACCGGTTATATTTGCTTTAGCTGAGCTCATGTTTTGTACTTGTTTCTGTTTGAGGTCCTTGTGTGTGTAAGAAAATTCCTTTTCACTTCACAAGCTGCCTGTCATTTGAGATATTTGAGTTAACAGTGTCTTATTTCATGTTCTCTTTCCCTCTCCTCTCTCAGGCAGTGCAGAAGGAGACCTCAATTTTCCTCTTCAAGAGTGAACTGTGCTTTCTCATTCCCAGCCTCATTTCCGCGTTGCTCCTGGTCTCATACAGTGATTACTGCGGGCGTAAAGTTGCCATCGTTCCTCCTCTGGTGGGCGACACTCTGTTCGCCCTCTGCTATGCTTTGGTCAGTAGATTCTCCTTCAGTCTCAATTACTTGTTAGCTGCCTCCTTCCTCTCGGGCCTGATGGGCGGCCCCACCACTCTGATCGGCGGATGTTTCGCCTATGTGGCCGACCTCTGCGGAGAAGATCTAGAAGGACAGAAGACTGTCCGAATGGCTCGGCTGGACATGATTTTAGGGGTTTTGACTGGCTTAGCTTCTCTGTGCACTGGATTCTACATCAAAGCTGCCGGCTTCACCTGGCCCTTCCTCACCGCGGCCTTTCTGCATCTGGTAAACCTCTTCTATGTGCTGGTGGTCTTGAAGGAGTCCCTGGTTCTTCCAAATCCCAGTTTGTCTTCATCTGGGGCTTCTGAAGCCCCTCGACTGAGCCAGTCTCAGGCTCTTACTGTGCGTCTGCAGGGCGTCTACCTGCTCTTTGCGGCCTCGAAGCGGAGAAGGAACATTGTGCTGTTGCTCATGCTGGCTGCTTTTGCCTTTTTCAGGGTGATTATGATCATCCTGGCATTATTCACACGCTCCATCTGTTTGTGGTACATCAGAAGTCACAGTGAAGTGCTTTTAGTGGCACCAAACGGAAAGACACATTTAAGAAATAATGGATGCTTCCAAACAAGTTATATTGACAATATTGAAAATATTTCTACTTCAATTAAGCGCTCCTCTTTTGAATTGTCTCTTCTTTATCATTACTGTCCCTCACAGGTAGCCCTGCAGGGTGGCATGTCCATCTTCATCTTGTATGAGCTGAACACTCCTCTTTGTTGGAGTGAGGTGTTTGTGGGTTATGGCTCGGCTCTCTCCACTGCCATCTATCTGGTGAGTTTCGCCGGTGTGACGCTGCTGTCCCGCTATCTGCCTGAACCCTACATCATCCTCCTGGGGCTGATGTCTGTGGCAGCCGGCCTTATCATGGCAGCGTTTGCGAAGTCTACCCTGCTCATGTTCCTGGGTAAGACTGAGTTTGGCCATTTATGGAGTTTCTAACGGGTGGCTGGATAGTCTATTTTCAGGTGGAACAACTGTGTATGTTTTATTCATTGCAGTGAGGTTGCCTTTGCTGCTATCCATCATGCCAACTCCTGTCTTACGATCCATGATGTCCAAAATAGTGTCTGGGTCTGAGCAAGGTAAAAATCACAGTAAAATAGAACAGAATAGAATAGAATAGAATAGAATAGAATAGAATAGAATAGAATAGAATAGACTTTAATTTAAATTGTATTTGTTACAGTTTTTTGTTCATTCCCAGCAGGCAAATCCAGGCGTTCCCAAAAAAAATAGAACATTCCCAATTCACTTGAACTCTGAATTATTGATGACTGTAAGGTTGTTCCTTGTGGCTGTGTGTTTGTGTACAGGTGCCATGTTTGCGTGTGTAGCCTTTGTGGAGATGCTGAGTGTTGGTGTCGCATTTACAATGTTCAGCAGCATCTATGCAGCTACACTGTCCTGGTTCTCCGGGTTTAGTTTCCTGCTGGCTGCAGGCCTAACTCTCATACCAGCTACCCTGATCTGGTAAGTAGACCACCCCTAGACCTATATTCCTAAACTGCATCCATTTTACTTGTGAAAACATCTGGTTTTATTAAAGGAAAAGTTTAGGCAAAATCATAAATTCTGTGATTCAGTCATGTCGTTCCAAATTCAAATGCTGTTGTTTTTGTCTGTAGAACATAAATGTAGAAATCTGAAGAATTAATACATACTGCCATACAAGTGAAGTGAAAAAGTGAAGTGACATTCAGCCAAGTATGGTGACCCATACTCAGAATTTGTGCTCTGCATTCAACCCATCCGAAATGCACACACACAGAGCAGTGAACACACACACACTGTGAGCACACACCCGGAGCAGTGGGCAGCCATTTATGCTGCGGCGCCCGGGGAGCAGTTGGCTAAAGCTAAAGTTTACAATGGCAATTCACTTAAACTGTACAAAAAGTGTTGTTGTCTATTTAAAATAATCAGTTTCATTTACTTCAGGACTATTTTTCATTTAAGTCGCTCCCTTTTGAAAAGTCTGACGAGCCAATCGCATTCGAGTAAGGACTGTGAAAGAGCAGGTCATTGGTTGACCAAGCAAACTATTAATAACACACACACACACACTCATGTTTGTTTTTGTGAAAAGTGGGTACATCCCATAGGCGTAATGGTTTTTATACTGTACAAACTGTATATTCTATGGCCCAAAACCAACCCTACCCCTAACCCTAACCCTCACAGGAAACTTCGTGCATTTTTACTTTCTCAAAAAAACTCATTCTGTATGATTTATAAGCGTTTTGAAAAATGGGGACATGGGTTATATAAGTCACCCTCTCCTTGTAATACCTGTGTCATACCCATGTCATTATATAGAGATGTGTCCTGATATGTCACAAAAACAAGAACATGCACACACAAAACAAAAAAACAATTTTTATCCCCCACCTGCCATGAATTAGTAAAAGTAAGGGATTTCTCTCAGTTTTTCTGCAATTTAATCACGGTTATTTCTGATGTAATTACATTAAATAGTGTATGGACTATAGAACAATTCTGTATAGAACAATATAACATGTTGAAATGTATGTTTTTAATATTACTGTCTCAATTTTGAATAATTTGATCAGTTCAATAATAACTTATTTAATTATATATTATTTATCTGAAATAATTAAAAGAGCACTTTCATTTCTATCCCTGTATTTTTCAGCTGGTCGAGGTTAAGAAAGTATTTTTTAATTTGTAATGCAACACATTTTAGAGAGAGTAGGCCTTATTAGTACAGTAATCTAATTACACTGTTGAAAATGAGTAATTACTCTTTTAGAGTAATTTAATCAACTCTATTCCCTGAACAAATCAGTGAATGATTTTTAGTTACTTGCAAAAAAGTAGTCCACATGACCTGTGCACTATATATCAAGCTTTCTGTAGTAGTAACTGAATGCAAATCAAATTTTAATTTTAAGTGTTAATAATTCAG